>NC_045130.1:29672967-29975997 GCF_007655135.1 Punica granatum | reverse complement strand
ATATGCTATGGGTGGAATGTTTTCCGAGAAATCCGATGTCTATAGCTTTGGGGTCCTGATGTTAGAAATTATCAGCGGCAAGAGGAATACGAGCTTCTGCTACCTCGGAAGAACTCTCAATCTTCTTTCATATGTAAGTACCATTCTTAATTACTTGACATATCCCATTTTACTCAGTTTTACATATCAAAATCTTTAGCTTGGAGGACCTGAAGAGAATCTGTTGAAGAGTTCCCATAGAAACAAAATACTAGAAAGGCACTTGCTCTAGATTCATTTTTCAGGTTAAAATTAAATAAAGTAGCTTTGCTTTGTTCCAGGCATGGCAGCTCTGGGAGGAAGGGAGAGGGGTGGAGATCCTTGATGAGGCAATATCGGTTAATTCCATTGCTTCCCGGCCAGAAGTAGTGAAATGCATATGGATCGGCCTTCTCTGTATTCAGGACCAAGCCACAGACCGACCCAACATGCCGTCCATAGTTTTGATGCTTTCTGGCGAATCCGATCTCCCAGACCCGAAACCTCCCACTCTCACCAGTTTTCAGAGCCCGATGGATCATGAAATCCGTGATCAGCAAGAGGGCACTCTATCCATCAACACAATGACTCGAACTGTAATAGACGGTCGATAGCCAAATGAAGATTTCACACTATTAACATAGTCCTATTTGCTGGGATGCGAGAAGTATATATACTAACTGGATGGTGTAATAGACGGGTACATGGTATGATGATCCATTTGATTTTTCCTATATCACAGCCTCCCCTATGATGATCCATTTGATTTGATCCATTCGAGCCCATTGACACCTAGAAGGGGGTCAACATTGGGGTGTGGTACTTTCTCTTTTCACTCACCTACACACTATCAAGTGCACTTGAACATCCGCCTCAACAACTGACCTCGAACCAGCCTCCTCTTCCGTGCTTGGACGAGGGGGTACTAACACAACGCACACTTTGGCTACACTTAACGTTACGTCGGCGTGGGGTGATCCTACGTTGGGACGCGTGGAAGCCCCATCTGTTCTGATACCATAGTATAATATATAACATCTACACCATATTTAGTAAATTTGTCATTTCTCACCAATTTGCACTAATGTCACATGGTTAAACTATTCTGCTAAAAAGAACAACTTGATTCAAATCTAATCTTGTTGTTGCAGCTTCAAGGGAAAATACATCTTGTACAGTTATTGAAAATCGAAAGCACTCAATGACAGAATCTCGGCCTTCTGCTCCATCGCCATTATTAACTCCAACTCGTTGAACCATTTTTTGTGTTTCTTCACAAATGCCTCCTTCAACAGTCGCTTCGCAGTCCTAATATAACTCTAGACATCTTTGTCATACACTCCTTCAGTATATTATGTTTCTCTAGGTCACTTGGCCTTACCCCTAGCACTTAATATCCGAAGTGCACCATCACACGTTATATTCTTTGACTTGCAAGTGTAACCGTAAGGATATATAATCCATACGGATCGCTGGCGGTGAGGGCAAGAAAGGCAATCTCAACTCCATGATGATCTTCCTTTAAAATATTCTTGTGGCCACGTAGGTTTGGCCTTTGCTGGTGATGATGATGCACGGAAGTCGGTTATAAATTTTGTCCTATGATAAACGAATAAAAGTAGGATCTTTCTCCACCAATGATACGAATAATACATCACACTTTACAAACACAACCTGATCCATGTTGGGAGGATTGGGCTTTCTTCCTAAACTCTTCTTTGTGCAGTCAATAACATCCACATTGTTACTAAAGGTGAGCTTCCCCGGCCCGGAATGAGTGGGGAGGTTGAACCCTTCATACTCTCCAAGGGGATCAAGCCCCTAATGAGGGGGGAGGTTTCGAGCCCATCGACACCCAAAAGGGGGTCGACGTTGTGGGCGTAGCGTGTGGCTTTTTCTCTTTTAACTTGCGTATACGTCATCACGTGCCCCTGAGCACCCATTCTCAATAACTAAACTAGAGTCGTGGTCATCTTTCGTGCTCGGGCAAGGAAGGACTAATACAAGGCGCACTTTGGTTGCACTCAACATCGGGTCGGCGTGGTGTGAGCCTACGTGGGCACGTATGTAAGCATAACCTACTCTAATACCATGGTGTAATATATAACATATAAAGCATATCTAGTAAATTGGTCATTTCTCACCAATTTACCCCAATGCCACATGGTCGAGCTATTCAGCTAAACATAAAAACTTAATTTAAATCCAATCCTGCTGTTGCAACTTCAAGGGCAAATACATCTTGCACAGCAACTGAAAATCAAAAGCGCTCAATGACTGAATCTTGGCGTTCTGCTCAATCACCATCATCAACTCCAGCTCTCTGAACCATTTCTCGTTTTTCTCCATAAAATCCTCCTTCAGCAGACGCTTTCTGGTCCTAGTATCACCCTTAGACATCTTCATCATACAAACTTTCGGTATATTGTATTTCTCCAAATCACCGGGCCTTATCCCTACCCTTTTAATATCCAGAGTAGTCATATTTGCAATATTTTACGACAAAATCCTTGACCCGCAAGTGTAAACTGTTAGGATATCAAACCCATATGGATCGCCGACGGCAAAGGCAAGAATAGGCAATTTCAACTCCATCTTGATCTTCCTTAAAAATATTCGCGTGGCCACGTAGGGCTGGCCTTTGCCCGTGACGATGATGCACATGAACCTATTATTTATCCTCTAATAAACGAATAAAAGTAGCATCTTTCTCCACCAATAATACGAACAATGCATAACACCTCACAAAGACAATCTTATCCATGTTGGGAAAAATGAGATTTCCTGCCAAACCCATCTTTGTGTAGTCAATAGTATCTTTATTGTCATCGGAGTTCCCCCCACCCAACCCCGAATGAGTGGTGAGGTAGAGCCCATCGGCCCCCTCAAGAGTGTTCGAGGGGATCGACCCCTCGAGTGAGGGGGCGGGGTCGAGCCCATCGACAATCGCAAGGGGGTTAACGTTGTGGGTGTGGCGTGTGATATTTTCTTTTTTCACTTGCCTACGCGTGGTCATATGCCCTTAAACACCCACCCTCAATAACTGACCTGGACTCGGGCTCCTCCGTGCTCGAGTGAGAGGGGACTAACACGAGGTACATTTTCGCTGCACTCAGCATTAGGTCGGTGTGGTGGGAGCTTACGTGAGTGCGTGCAGTAATATATAACATTAAAGCATATATAGTAAATTGGTAATTTCTCACAAATTCACACCATTGTCACATGGTCGAGCTTTCCAGCTAAAAAGAAAAACATGATTCAAATCGAATTTTTCTGTTGTAGTTTCAAGGGCAAATATACCTAGTACAATTATTGAAAATCGAAAGCACTCAATGACTAAATCTTGACCTTTTGCTCCATCGCTGTCATCAACTCCTGCTCATTGAACCATTCGTCGTGTTTCTTCTTAAATTCCTCTTTCAAAGTTGCTTCCTAATCCTAATATCACTTTTATACACCTTCATCCTATACTCTTTCTATATATTGTACTTCTCCACAAAGCACTAGGCCTTACCCCTAGTCACTTAATATCGGGAGTGCACTATCGTAGGACATACTCTAACTCGTAAGTGTAAACCGAAAGGATATGTAACCCATATGGATCGCTAGCGGTGAGGGCAAGATAGGCAATTTTAACTCCGTCTTGATCTTCCTTAAAAATATTCTCGTACCCATGTCAGGCCTTTACCCATGAGAATGATGGATGAAAACCGGTTATATAATTTGTCCTCTAATAAATGAATAAAAGTAGCATCTTTCTCCTCCAATAATACGAACAATGCATCACACTTCACAAAGACAACCTTATCTATGTTGGAAAGAATGGGCTTTCCTCCCAAACCCATATTTGTGCAGTCAATAACATCCACATTGTCACTAAATGTGAATTTTACCCTTTGAATGAGGGGGGAGGTGTTCGAACCCCCATCCACCCAACCCCGAATTAGTGTAGAGGTTGAACCCTTCGGCCCCCTCAATGGAATTCAAGCGGATCAACCCCCGTATGAGGGAGGAGGAGTTGAGCCCATCGACACACAAAAGGGAGTCAACATTGGGGGCGTAACGTGTGGTTTTTCTCTTTTCACTCGCATACACATTGTAAAGTGCCCTTGAAAACTCGCCTCAACAACTGGTCTCGAGCTGACCTCCTCTTTTGTGCTCGGGCGAGGGAAGACTAATACGAGGCACACTTTGACTGTACTCAACGTTGGATCGGCATGGTGTTATCCTACGTGGGCATGCGAAAGCCTAATATGTTCTGATACCATGGTATAATTAATAACATCTTAAGCATATCTAGTAAATTGATCATTTCTCACTAATTTACACCAATGTCACATGGTCGAGCTATTCAACTAAAAAGAAAAACTTGATTCAAATTCAACCATGTTGTTGCAACTTTAAGAGCATATATACCCTGCACAATTACTGAATATCGAAGCACTCAATGACTAACGCCTGTTCTTCTGCTTCATTGCCATCGTCAACTCCAGTTCGCTGAACCCGTTCCATCTTCATCTTACACTCCTTTGGTATATTGTACTTCTCCAAATCACTGGGCCTTACTTCTATTCACTTAATATCCAAAATAGTCAAATTTGCACCATCAGAGCACATTCTTTAACCCGCAAATCTAAACCATTAGGATATGTAGCCCATATAGGTCGTTGTTGGTGAGGGCAAGAATAGTCAATTTCAACTCTGTCTTGATCTTCCTTAAAAGCATTCTCGTGGTTACGTAATGCAGGCCTTTGTCGATGACGATGATGCATGGAAGTCGGTTATAGAATTTGTCCTCCAATAAATGAATAAAAGTAGCACCTTTCTCCACTAATAATACAAACAATTTATCGCACTTCACAAAGACAACCTAATCTATGTTAGGAGGAAGGGGCTTTCCTCCCGAACCCATCTTTGTGCAGTTAATTACATCATCATTGTCACTAAAGGTGAGTTGCCCCCTCCTCCTGAAAAAAAGGGGTAATCCCTGTACGCACCCGAATTTCGTCTCGTCGGGGCACGTATGCGCGCGCCTAAATGCAACGCGAGTTGGGAGTGTCCACCTTCCCGGGGACGCGCGACGGACGCACGTGAGAAGGAGTCGCCACTACCTGTTTACGACCCGAAGGTCGAGGGCCGGTGAGTTGCCCGGGTCTAGGAGTACGGGGTACACCTAATTGCTAAGGCATATGGTCTGCGAAACCCGAGGTTCCGAATTCGGGGGTTCTGTTACATGCGAACCTATACCTCGCATGCCCTATCGGTACTCTAGCTTGTCTAGGCTTGCACTTTTTTATTTAATTACCGCTTAATTAAGTTCCGCTCATCTTACGCGTTTTGACACCGTAAATTCGAATAAACACTTGAACCGTCCACTCTCCGACCGGGATTATTACATGAATAAATATGCATCATAAAACCCTTACATTGTTCTCTCAAATAAAAGATAAATTACAATGACCGAATCCCGATCGGTTCGCGTTCGGCCGTTATTTCACTCATGCTCACCGTATGATTTTGGAAAAGACCGGAAATTAAATTAAATACACACTTGGTGTATGGGGGCATTGGACCCCGTAATCGAAGGTTATAGGCATTGGACCCAGTGAATCGTATCCTAAAGGATCGGGCTCGACCACCATAACAAATAAGTGTAAAAATGTAACAAGTAAGCGCAAATAAACAAACCATGAGATTTTGTTATCACCGAATTTACGTGAGTTAATCAATTATTATCCGAGGTATCTTGGCATACAAATCCTACCCTAAAACAAACAAATAGGATGATGGATAGGGTATGTAGCATTCGGCATCATTTAACGGACCCGACAGACATGATGTCCATAGTCAAGTCTCGAATGAGTGGGTTATTTTTAGATTATTATGTATCGCAACAATATGGCTTTTACAGATTAAAAGTATTTTCACCTAAAAACCCAAAACCTAATCCTCTATTCGACTATTGCCCATGTTTGATTTAAGCCGAGTTTGTGATTAATCTGTTTTTCCATGTTTTAACCCGTTCTAAACACAAACCTACACTAGAGTGACGGCAGGACAAAAACCGGTAATCATGCCCTTGAATCGGTAAATATGTGTGTGTATGAAAATCAAGATTACGTTGCACGTATCTCGGTGCTTTTGAAATTGTGAATTTGAAAAGGGCATGGCTAACAGTTCTTGAATTGTCGACGTGATCACAGATTATTAATCAATTCGTACAATTTATTTAAAAGAGTCAAGTGATTTAATTTAGCCAAATTCAACGTCCCGATTACTCCGTATGTAGAATTTTAGGTTAATTAGAAATTTGCCGAATGCTTTGATTTACGGGTTTCGAGTCGTCGAGATAGCCATTTGGTTGACCGCCCGATAAACTCTAATTTCCGACATGGTCACGTTGCATACATATAATTACAAAAATAAAATACTTAAATGCGGCACATACATTGTCGGTGGGTGATCCAAGTAGAAAAGGGTAAGATATTTTTAGAAAATGTCCAGGGGACTAAATTGAAAGATTTTAAAAGATCAGGGACTGATTTGAAAATTCTGAAAAAAATAAAATTGGGGACTGATTTGAAAATTCTAAAAAATTGGGGACTGATTTGAAAATTCTAAAAATGGGGACTGTGCAAAAAATTACTGAAAATGTTCTAGGAGTTATTTGAAACGGATATGAAAATTGGGACTGATCTGAAAATAAAAAAATGGCCCCAGGACTAAACTGAAACAACTTGGAAAGTTCTTTGGGATGCTTGAAAAGTTCTGGGAATTCCAGGACTGATTGGGAAATAGTAAAATGACTGGGACTTGATTGAAAAGAAATTTTGAGATTCGGGGCAGATCTGAAAAGGGTGAAAAATGGCCCAGGGACTAAACTGAAACAACTTGGAAAGTTCTTTGGGACGCTTGAGAAATTCTGAAAAATCCAAGGACTGATTGGAAAATAGTAAAATGACCGGGACTTGGTTGAAAATAAATTTTAGGGTTCGGGGCAGATCTGAAAAAAATAAAATGAGTCCTCTGGAAAGAAATGTAACAAAATGGAAAGTTCGTAAAATCGAGTTCGGGACAAATCCGATCACCCACACGACCCAAGAACACTCAATTCACATTATATCCATCAAGCAAGCAATAATATTCAGGAAATGAGTCCTAATCATGCCACTAAGTCGAGGATTTACCTAATCCGGAAAGTTGAGGGGCTTCTCTGTAAATAAAAAAAATCGCCGGACAATCGGGTCGGATCGGATCGGAGTGCCCGCCCGAAGGAGAAACCGCCCGGAAGAGATGCTGCGCTGGACTAGGCGTTGGGCCTGAATGGGCCAAGCTTCCGGGCTGGGCCTGCAAAAGAACGAACTGGGCCGAGGCCCGTTAGCCAAGGGCTGTCGGGATCGAGCGGTCAGCGGCGGCCACGGAGCTGCGGGCGGCGGTTCTCGCCCCTGGACGCCGCGATGAGGGGCGGAATGGACGCGGGAGATGGCTCTGGGCACCGCTTGGGCTTCGCTGTGGTCGATTGGGGCCTCACCGGCGTTTAAACAGTCGGAATCGGGGAAAATTTTGGGATTTTCCAGCGAGGGTTTTCCGAGTTCTCCGATCTCCAAATTCCTTAAAACGGGAGCAAATTTTCCGATTTCTCTCAATCGGTCTTGTTCCTCCCCCTCCGAATTGTATTTCTGTCCATTTAATTGCAATTCCATCCCCTTTTCCGTTAAGATTTCGGCCGATTTGGCCGAAAATCGCAGAAATCGCGATATTGGGGTTCTGGGCCAGCCGGGGATCGCGGGCAGCTGGCGAGCGCTGCCTCGGCCTGCCCGAATCCTTTTTTTTTTTTTTAAATACCGGCGGTCCCGGGCAGCCGGTCAACGCTGCCCGGCCTACCCAGCCCTGCCCGAGTTTTTCCTTTTTTTTTTTTTAATTTTTTTTTTTTTTTTAATACATATATAATTTAATTTAATTAAAATTAATTTAATTTTAATTTTTTTAAGAAAATGTGATAAATTGGGAAATGACAATTTTGCCCCCCCTTGGAGCCGATGGACCGAAATTAGGTGCTGACAGCTTGCCCCTCTTTGGTTGCGTGCTCGAATAGAGGATGCAGCCAAAGACTATAAGAAGCACCTCGTTTGGTCCTGACGACCGTTTGGCAATTCTCCTCGTTTTTGATAATATGTGGGCCTGTTACAAAAATAGTAAAAACTATAAATTAGTAAATGTGGACGCATACTTGAAAGACATTAAGTGAGGACATGAAGTCCAAAATGCAGTGAATGCGGACACGAAGTCTGGAAAGCAGTAAATGGGGACACGAAGTCCGGAATGCAATAAATGAGGACACGAAATCCGGAATGCAATAGACTCGGACACAAAGTCCGGAATGCAATGGATGCGGACGCGAAGTCCAAAATGCAATAGATGCGGATGCGAAGTCTAAAATGCAGTGAATGCGGACACGAAGTCCGGAAAATAGTAAATGAGGACCCGAAATCCGGAATGCAGTAGACACGGACACGAAGTCCGGAATGCAGTGAATGCGGACAAGAAGTCCGGAAAGCAGTAAATGATGACACGAAGTCCGGAATGCAATGAATGTGGACACGAGATCCAAAATGCAATAAAGATGCGGACGCGAAGTCCTGGACGTGAAGTCCGAAAAGCGGTAAAGATGGACACGAAGTCCGAAAAGCGGTAAAGATGGACGCGAAGTCCGAAAAGCAGTAAAAGATGGACACGAAGTCCTGGACGCGAAGTCCGAAAAGCGGTAAAGATGGACACGAAGTCCTGGACGCGAAGTCCGAAAAGCGATAAAGATGGACACGAAGTCCTGGACGCGAAGTCCGAAAAGCGGTAAAGATGGACGCGAAGTCCGAAAAGCAGTAAAGATGGACACGAAGTCCTGGACGCGAAGTTCGAAAAGCGGTAAAGATGGACGCGAAGTCCGAAAAGCAGTAAAGATGGACACGAAGTCCTGGACGCGAAGTTCGAAAAGCGGTAAAGATGGACACGAAGTCCGAAAAGCAGTAAAAGATGGACACGAAGTCCTGGACGCGAAGTCCGAAAAGCGGTAAAGATGGACACGAAGTCCTGGACGCGAAGTCCGAAAAGCGATAAAGATGGACGTGAAGTACGAAAAGCGGTAAAGATGGACGCGAAGTCCGGAAAGCAGTAAAGATGGACACGAAATCCGGAAAGCAGTAAAGATGGACACGAAGTCCTGGACGCGAAGTCCGAAAAGCAGTAAAGATGGACACGAAGTCTTGGACGCGAAGTCCGAAAAGCAGTAAAGAGGGACGCGAAGTCCTGGACACGAAGTCCGAAAAGCGGTAAAGACGGACACGAAGTCCTGGACGCGAAGTCCGAAAAGCGGTAAATATGGACGCGAAGTCCGAAAAGCAGTAAAGATGGACACGAAGTCCTAGACGCGAAGTCCGAAAAGCGATAAAAATGGACACGAAGTCCTGGACGCGAAGTCCGTAAAGCAGTAAAGATGGACACGAAGTCCGGAAAGCAGTAAAGATAGACGCAAAGTCCGTGGACGCGAAGTCCGAAAAGTAGTAAAGATGGACGCGAAGTCCGGAAAGCAGTAAAGATGCACGCGAAGTCCGTGGACGCGAAGTCCGAAAAGCAGTAAAGATGCACGCGAAGTCCGTGGACGCGAAGTCCGAAAAGCAGTAAAGATGGACACGAAGTCTAGAAAGCAGTAAAGGTGGGCATGATGCGAAAATGCAGGGAATGTAGAAGCAACGACTAGTGTTAGGGAATGGCGCGGGGCGCCGAAAAGGGGTGCTTGGCATTGGGTCGTGGCTTTGTTGGGATGGTGTAGTGGTAGGTGTGGCTTGCATTGCCGCCAGGGTGGTTGTGCTTTGTTGGAGGCCCGCTTTGCCCCTCGGGCGGTTATGCGTCTGATCTGTCAGAAGCCGACCTTGCTGTTGGATCGATTGTTTGTTACTCTTGCTGGCAGCTGGTCTCGTCGCTGAAGCGATTGCTTGCTGGCAATGCCCCGGTCTTGCCACTGAGACTTTTGCTTGCGAGGCGGTTGCTCGTTACTCTGCCGGATCGGCGTCTTGCGATGCGGGACTCGAGCTCTGGGAGCGCCTACGTACCCTCTTGGACAGGGGATCAGAGTCTGCCGTAGTTCTTGCCTTTGCTGTACCTGATCCTGGCATTGTCAGTAAGTCATGGGGTTACTAACAATGTATAAGTACAAGTAAAAGGATGTGTTCACGACGCATGTTCATCTGGAGAGTTTTTGTTTTGCCGATGCGAATGAGATCCCATTTTCGAAGGCCTCAATGCGAGGGCTCCAAGGCTCCTGTTGGCCATGCACGAGCATATCGAGACATTTTCGATGATGCTCTAGCGGCTCTGTCGATTATTCGAAGCGCCCGTCGGCTTAGGACCCTTCTCGTCAAGGTACCGTAGGGCGGCTGCGCTTGTGACCCGCGTGAGGATTTTTTTTTTTTGCCCAGATTTTATCAGACTCGGTCTGACCATTTCCATAATACTATGACTAGACCTCAGAAAGAAATGTCTGGGATTTTGGCTTTGTGGTAGCCTGTTGAAGGGTGGCTGTAACCATTCTGGAGTTATGCAAAGACAAACAGAAAAGAGAAAGTTTGGGGAAACGCGTTGCCCCAGGCTAAAAAGATACACGAGTTCACGCCTGTAGCGAGATGTACCACTTTTCCTCTGTTCTTCTGTTGTGTAGGCTGTATCAAACTGCTTGGATACCATGTCCGGTTTGCCCACCGTGCTTGAGGAAGAATCAACGCTGGACGGTTGAGCTGTGTTGGAGGGCTGATCAAGGATCATGTTGGAGTAGATAATCTGGCCATTTTCCTTGGGGATCCCTAGTCCGCGCAGTGTGCAAGAGCTTAGGGTGACTGTTTTGTTTATCTCTCATTTTACTCTCATTTTGCTACGGTTACCCACCTCGGGGCCGTACCTCTCAACCTAAAGAGGATTAGCTCTCCTTCTGCCACGACTGCCCGCCTCAGGATTTTCAATCGTACCTCTCTCTTGCCCTAACTTTTGCCTAGGTCTCCCCGAGGGGTTTTCGACCTAGCGGGCTCGATTCTTTTGTCTCTCGAGTTTGCAAGGGCGAAGGGTTCGAAGGATTCGACCTCCGAGTGCATTGCGTTCTGTCTCCATCGAGGAGTTGCATCTGCTGCTCCCCTTTTTTCGGGGTTTGTTGGTTTTTCAAGATTGGCGAAGCCGGCGTTTTAAATCTCAGCGGTGCCTTGTTTTGTTCGTTTGCGAGTTTTCCCGCATCTTTTCTCTCTCTCTTCATTGGCGGGTTTTTCCCGCTTCTTTTTACTCTGTTTTTTTTCTTCTTGCAGTTGGGGTTTGTTTTGTGCCCCATGCTTTGTTTGAAACTCCAAGATTTTGCATTGCCGATGCCGCTTTGGTGTGTTTCGTCTCGTGGAGACTTGTTGTGTGTTATTAGTCCTATTTTGTGAGGACCAGCTTTCTTGGAAGTTTGAATCTTGCGCACTCAGAAGTCGAACTCCGTGTCATTTGCCCTTGCAAGCATTACATGTGAATTTCCCCTGTTGTCTAGGAAAAGAAAATATCAAATTGCCCCATGTGGAATAGGGAACCGAGGTTGCCTGGCGCGAATGTTGAACGGGAATGCCCCTGTCCTCATTTGTGAAGTGGCCCGTGGTAGGCGCCTGGTGTGATGTCTCTGATCACCTCTTGTTGTTCTTTACAGCGCGTGCCTCTTGGAGGGTGCACGCTGTTGAAACCATTGGATATTCGAGGAAGATGGTTGCATCAATGCTGAGCGATTCGCTCGATTGTCCTTGTTTTCGACTTCATAGGGGGGTACTTCATCGTCGGACACCTCCCTCGTCAAAGTATAAGGAAAGGGTCCGAGACAAGTTCTCAAGGAAGCGTGAACTCGTGCATCGCTCTTCGCCTGTGGTCAATGTGCCCCTATGAAGTATGACAAAAAAGGCAATGTATTAGGCGATTATGTGGGGAATATGTGGTAAGAAATATGAGGTGGTCCCATAGGAAAATCCCTTTTTTGTCCCGCGCGTGACCCATGGGGCGCCACGTGTAGGTGGCATTTGTTTCTGGGAATCTAGTCGTCATTACTCTGGAGTGGTTAGACCGTGACTAAAGGTCACATAAGCATATTTTCCCTAGTTGCACGTAAGCATGCGCAGCCGTCCTAGGGAAGGCTCGAGGAGTCAGGTCCCATGAGGACAGGCGAGTCGAATAGGTCCAACAGAACTAATAAGGCATCACATAAACTGTCGTAATGCTCCATTGAAGGATTTATTCATATCGAGAGCCCATTTGGGGGAATGCATTAAAGCAAATGAGAGTTTAAAGAAGACTGCGCATATTGCCCCCCGTATTCAATCGGCGACCACAACAGATGTGGATGAGATCCATTCTTTGATCAGAGGCATGATCGTGCTGGTATCTCCTGCGATCAAGAGTTGGGTCATGCTCTGCTTGTGGAGCTGTCACTTCCAGTCTTTGCAGCGAAAGGATTAGACTTGCTACTCGGAGTATCGCTTGGATGAATTTGAATCTAAATCGATTTTGGATTTTAGATGAGCCTGAAAGCAGTAAATGTGAGGTGTCAAAACCTGAATGTAATAAATGCTGGGCTGGTGCCCAAAAGCAGTAAATGCTGGACCAGGGCCCGAAAGCAGTAAATGCAGGACCGATGCCCGATACGGTGCCGAAGCTCAAAAGTGGGGCCGAAGCCCGATGAGGGGCCGAAGCCCAAAAGTGGGGCCGAAGCCCGATGCGGGGCCAAAACCCAAAAGCGGGCCCGAAGCCTGATGCAGTAAATGCGGGGGCCGGAGCCAGATGTGGGGTCGAAGCTCAAAAGTGGGGCCAAAACCCGATGAGAGGCCGAACCCCGATGCATGGCCAAAACCCAAAAGCGGGCCCGAAACCCGATGTAAAATGCGGGGCCAGAGCCCGATGCGGGGCCGAAGCCCGATGCAATATATGCGGGGATGGAGCCCGATGCAGGGCCAGAGCCCGATGTGGGGCCGGAGCCCAATGCAGTAAATGCGTGCTCGATAAGAAAGTGCAAGAGATGCAAAAGCAAAGGTCAATGCTGAGGAACAGTGCATGGCACTGCCAAGCGGTGACTCTGATTTTTCTTGTGGTCTTGCTTTGTGGAGCAAGGATGGGGATTTAGTGTTGAAATCCCAAGGAGCTGAATGAGAGACGTTTGTTGTCTCAATTGTGGTCGCTCAGTATTCAGGCTGTCTTCTTGTTGAGAATTTCCTGCAATGGGAAAAGAAAACAATGAAAGAGCATAAACTGTTCAGGATTTTAATGCAAGAGTGTAGGGAAGCGAACTAGCCTGGTAGGCGTCATGCGAGCGTGCCGGGGTTGTGTGGGTAAGGTGGAGACAAGCTCGCATGACGCGGAAAGATGCACTCGGTTGTGCTGATGGATGTGCTCAGTTGTGCGAAGAGATGTGTGCGATCACGCGATGACGCTTGGTTGCGTGGAGTTAGAGAGAAGCTAGCTTTGCCAAGGAAGGTGTATCGGTCCTCGAGCCACGGCTCGCCTTGCCGTGGAGGGAGAGTGAAGGTTGTCGTTAGTCTACCTGCGAAGGAGGTCTTCACTCACTTGTATGGTGAGATGTTAGTTGTTATGCAAAACAGTAAATGAGTAGGATGCATGCGATGCGTGAGTTTTCCAAAAGCTAATGTTGTCATTCACATTGACTCGATAAGTTCAAAGTACAATGCAAGTTTTGAAATTGAAGTCCTAAGTCGATTTTCCAACGTGCCTGAGGTGTCTGATCCTCCCGCCAAGTATGTCCAAATCTAGATCGCGCCGTATCCTCGGGGACCGTCTATAAACCACCAAGCTGCCTCACTACTCGTGTCGGAAAATAAGTGATGGACCCCGCATGACTCATGAGTGGGACTCCATAAAAATCAGGACACCTAAGGGTCATGGGTCCAGGTGGCATCCACGTGGCACGCCACTTAAAGCCCCTAGGTGCTATTTCACGAAAAATTTTGATCCACTCAGAGACCTTGCGTTCTTCCACACGCAGGAGGGGTAGCAATCGAGAAATAATTGACTCCGGACCATTAAAATACATAATCGAGCGCAACAGACGCAGAGGGTTTGCGTGACTTTGAAACCAAATTTGTAAAAGCATAGGGGATCCTCTTATCCTTCGGTCGCATGTTCTCAAGACGCGGTCGAGGGACCGGATGGTCTCAACCACGAGGGCTACCTCATAACCACGCCCTCCGACCACTTGGAGCACAACGCTGGCCAAGGCAGCATCGATGAGACTATGCGAGCGAGGGAATAAGAGGGTCCCAAAGATTAGCAATAGAATAGCATGACATAAATCCTTTCGAAGAAAATCCCCCTGGACCCAATGCGCTCGTGACTCAATAAAAAAATAGGAGTTTCTCGATTGCAATCTCCGTGCTGCCGGAGTATGCAAGTTCAGCATTCACACGAGTCGTGGGAACCTCGAGTAGGCGTGAGACTAGGATTGGTCGGGCGGTGTGGAAGTTGGGTTCTACAATGCCGTGGACAACTGCGGTTCGACCGATGAATGTTCGATATTCCTCGATGGTTGGCGTGAGCTTAGTACCCTGTATGTCGAAGACAGCATGACTTGGGTTCCAGAATGCGATGGCGGCTGCAAGGAAATTCCAATCAACGTGCCGGGTAGCCAGCAAAGGAATATCCCTTACGAACGCAGAGATGTAACGGCAGTCGACTGGCGTAATGCTCTCCATATACGGGTAATCTCCTCGAGCGGCGGTGTGATTCTGTCGAGGTGCGGGCAAGAGACCGGGCGTGACATCGCTTACCAAGATGAAAGGAAAATCGACTTAAGACTAGTCAATACAAATGACACCCTAATTTTGAAATTGGATGATGCATGCATGTAAAAAAAATAAAAATACCCACGGCTTAATGAATAGTATACATCGCACATATCTCTCAAGAACAGAAAAATTCAGATTGGCGCGCAGGCCGACTCAAGGACTGTTGTTGGAGTCGGATTGGAGGATGGCGTGGAGCTCCTGCAGAATGCATGGTTTTAGTACTACAGGGACCGTGCTACGTAAGGATGGGGGGCTCCCGACTCAAGGGTGTCAATTCCTTGAAATCGAGCAGGGATCTTTGGGGGCCTAATCGACGGTCCAACCGTGCGACGTACCCTTACTCGGAACCCCTATCTAACCTGTGTTTCCTAAAATCGGTCGTGGGACGCGACCCGTAGGTATCTGAATCTAGTATGATATGCAATGTGCATGCGAGAAATAAAGGTGCGTAAAGTAGATAAGCGGGAAATTGCGAAAAGTGATAAATAAATAAGCAAACAAAGCAAGCGGGAACGAGCCCGAACCCTCTAAGTATCCCAGTGGAGTCGCCAAGCTGTGCGCATCCGAATTTTGTCTCGTCAGGGCACGCATGCGCGCGCCTAAATGCAACGCGGCTTGGGAGTGTCCACCTTCTCGAGGACGCGCGACGGACGCACGTGAGAAGGAGTCACCACTACCTGTTTACGACCCGAAGGTCGAGGGCCGGTGAGTTGTCCGGGTCTAGGAGTACGGGGTACACCTAATTGCTAAGGCATATAGTCTGCGAAACCCGAGGTTCCGAATTCGGGGGTTCTGTTACATGCGAGCCTATATCTCGCATGCCCTATCGGTACTCTAGCTTGTCTAGGCTTGCCATTTTTTATTTAATTACCGCATAATTAAGTTCCGCTCATCTTACGCGTTTTGACACCGTAAATTCGAATAAACACTTGAACCGTCCACTCTCCGACCGGGATTATTACATGAATAAATATGCATCATAAAACCCTTACATTGTTCTCTCAAATAAAAGATAAATTACAATGACCGAATCCCGATCGGTTCGCGTTCGGCCGTTATTTCACTCATGCTCACCGTATGATTTTGGAAAAGACCGGAAATTAAATTAAATACACACTCGGTGTATGGGGGCATTGGACCCCGTAATCGAAGGTTATGGGCATTGGACCCAGTGAATCGTATCCTAAAGGATCGGGCTCGACCACCATAACAAATAAGTGTAAAAATGTAACAAGTAAGCGCAAATAAACAAACCATGAGATTTTGTTATCACCGAATTTACGTGAGTTAATCAATTATTATCCGAGGTATCTTGGCATACAAATCCTACCCTAAAACAAACAAATAGGATGATGGATAGGGTATGTAGCATTTGGCATCATTTAACGGACCCGACAGACATGATGTCCATAGTCAAGTCTCGAATGAGTGGGTTATTTTTAGATTATTATGTATCGCAACAATATGGCTTTTACAGATTAAAAGTATTTTCACCTAAAAACCCAAAACCTAATCCTCTATTCGACTATTGCCCATGTTTGATTTAAGCCGAGTTTGTGATTAATCCGTTTTTTCATGTTTTAACCCGTTCTAAACACAAACCTACACTAGAGTGACGGCAGGACAAAAACCGGTAATCATGCCCTTGAATCGGTAAATATGTGTGTGTATGAAAATCAAGATTACGTTGCACGTATCTCGGTGCTTTTGAAATTGTGAATTTGAAAAGGGCATGGCTAACGAGATACGTGCAACGTAATCTTGATTTTCATACACACACATATTTACCGATTCAAGGCCATGATTACCGGTTTTTATCCTGCCGTCATTCTAGTGTAGGTTGTGTTTAGAACGGGTTAAAACATGGAAAAACGGATTAATCACAAACTCGGCTTAAATCAAACATGGGCAATAGTCGAATAGAGGATTAGGTTTTGGGTTTTTAGGTGAAAATACTTTTAATCTGTAAAAGCCATATTGTTGCGATACAGAATAATCTAAAAATAACCCACTCATTCGAGACTTGACTATGGACATCATGTCTGTCGGGTCCGTTAAATGATGCCGAATGCTACATACCCTATCCATCATCCTATTTGTTTGTTTTAGGGTAGGATTTGTATGCCAAGATACCTCGGATAATAATTGATTAACTCACGTAAATTCGGTGATAACAAAATCTCATGGTTTGTTTATTTGCGCTTACTTGTTACATTTTTACACTTATTTGTTATGCTGGTCGAGCCCGATCCTTTAGGATACGATTCACTGGGTCCAATGCCCATAACCTTCGATTACGGGGTCCAATGCCCCCATACACCGAGTGTGTATTTAATTTAATTTCCGGTCTTTTCCAAAATCATACGGTGAGCATGAGTGAAATAACGGCCGAACGCGAACCGATCGAGATTCGGTCATTGTAATTTATCTTTTATTTGAGAGAACAATGTAAGGGTTTTATGATGCATATTTATTCATGTAATAATCCCGGTCGGAGAGTGGACGGTTCAAGTGTTTATTCAAATTTACGGTGTCAAAACACGTAAGATGAGCGGAACTTAATTAAGCGGTAATTAAATAAAAAATGGCAAGCCTAGACAAGCTAGAGTACCGATAGAGCATGCGAGATATAGGCTCGCATGTAACAGAACCCTCGAATTCGGAACCTCGGGTTTCGCAGACCATATGCCTTAGCAATTAGGTGTAACCCGTACTCCTAGACCCGGGCAACTCACCGGCCCTCGACCTTCAGGTCGTAAACAGGTAGTGGCGACTCCTTCTCACGTGCGTCCGTCGCGCGTCCCCGGGTAGGTGAACACTCCCAAGCCGCGTTGCATTTAGGCACGCGCATGCGTGCCCCGACGAGACGAAATTCGGGTACGCACAGAATGTATCCGAGCTTCTCGTCCCGTGGATTGTGGGTGTTGGAGGTGATCCAACATGCATGTATTTGATGGAGGCAATCGTTCTTAGGGTCCTCAATTGCCAAGCTGTGGGCCAGCTCGGTTCAGGTCGGGCTGTAATAATTATCACATCACTAATCCTATGCATGAGTATTAGCAATCCTCCATGTTTGCCCTTGGATATGATTATGAGGCAAATGACTATGAGGTAATAAATGATGTTTTAGTCTACCCTATAATTCATTTTTCTTAAATGGGGCCGTTCACTGGTTGATTGGTATGTCCAAGACCAATGTCGGAGTTAGCTAAACGTTAAAATTATTTCATTTGCTTTTAGCCAAGGAAAAGTTTCAAGAGGTTTCAATGCCAGAAGTAGACATGGAATTCCCCGGATTAGGGATGTTGATGGGTGTTTGTGTGTACATATATTTGGATTTGCCTAGGAATGGTCATTTCAAGGCATAGGCGATGAAAGAATATTTGGCAAAGAAATCATGGGCTAAAATGATCAGCATTTCGATGATGGAACGCACATTTGTGAAAAGTGTACAATTCTTGTCCTAAGGAATGGCAAGGTTCTCCTAGTAGGATATACCATAGACAAAATATTACAAGCTTTGTACGACAAAGATAACAGTACCCCTCTCTTGCTCAACAACGACTATCACTTGTCTTGTGATGATTGGTCTTATTTCTTGTCTATCGTTTGTGAGAAATGTCTCGTCTCACCTTACTGGGAGTAATGACGTGAGCTGAAGGAAGTGAAAGAAGATGACTATGATGTGTCTATATTATGTCTTTAATTTTCAAGTAAAAAGAAGATTTCGATGTTGAAGTTAAAATTTAGGTTTATTTTCGTTATGTATATCAGAATGACTTAATATATGCTTGCTCTTCATTAACTATGCAGACTAATATATGTTACTATTCATTTAATCTTATGCTTTGTTATATACATGATTTGATTATGAGAAAACACCTCGTCATTTTGGAGTGGTTAATCAACAAACAAGGGAAATGGAGAAATCAATCTAACAAGAAGCTTTCCTTGAGCCCAGTTAACTGATCAAAAAAGAAACACAAACAAGGAAAAGTTCATATAGCAATCAAATGATCATTGGAAAAGAGAAAAGGCGAATGTGGCAAGACACTGAAATTCATAGCGAAGCGAACGAGAAATGCATTTAATAAACTTAAAGCCAAGGCCAGATGGAGATCTACTTATAGTTGGAAAAGTTCATCCACTAATTAGAAATGTGAGATCACCACAACATAGCTCCATCAACTCCACATAGAAGTAGCAAAAAATACAATTATCACCTAGTGGCTAAAAACAAACTAACAAAAGGATAGATATGGAGTTGTGACAGTGATGAATCAAACACATATCTAATTTAATCACATAGTTGTAGGGTGGCGGAAAGCATAATTCCATAAGTAATTTGGTTTAATAACATTGTTGTCACCATCCTTGAGGGTCACTTGACACCATTGTCCGTGGAGTAGAAAAGCGAGACTAGCATAACCCCAATCACAGGCAGGAATGTCGAACATATATACTACTACGACACACTCATCCTCATCGGCCTCATTGGTGCTCTTGCACATAATGGCAACTTCAGTTCAATGACATTAGGAGTGCGTTTGGTTTCAGAGTTAAAGTAACTTTGATTTTGATTTTAATTTTAATTGTGAAAAAGGACAAATGAGATGGTATTATAAATTTGATTTGGGAAACATGTGTTTTTGTTGTGTAGTGGGTAGAATTAAAATCAAAATCATGATTCTAAAATCTAACTAAGAAATCAAACCCGCCCTAATGCTCTTGAGCAGGCTCTTGAATAGAGAGAAAGGGAGGCAAAGTGACAAGAGAATATTGTCGGGGCCATAGTATACCGCCTTGAATCTCGGGGTCGGCTATGGTATGGTTAGGCAAAATAAAGCAGGGATGAGATTGTGATTCACAAATATAGTGGATAATACATTCGTTAAGCTTGTATAGCTCAAGAGATCGTTTTCATTCACAAACTCAATGATAACTCTTGATTTTCCGACGTAGTACAACATCGGAATGACGTGTTCGGAGGCTTCGGTGTTATTTTCTTCCATATGTAAATTGGCAAATAAATCCCCAATATGATCCTATAAAATGTAGAGAAAAGAAAAAAGTAAAAGTAAATGAAGTTAGCTAAAGATGATAGACACTACAAAAGAAAGAGTTTTAGCCGACATTTTTTTTTTTGCTTTTGCCAACGTAAAAAGCATTGGCCAAAACCCTCGCAACGTTTTCAAATATGTCACAGTTGAATCCACTGGGATATATTCTCGACGCTTTTAAAAAAAACATTGGGAAAGATCATCCTAGGCCGACTATTTTGATACGTCGGCAAAAATTCATGTTTTAGCCAACGTTTCAAAAGAGTTAACAAAAACCTTACATAAACCGACGTTTGGTAAACATCAACTAAAACTACTTAGGCCGATGCTTTTTTCATTGGCCAAAACCATCTCTTGGCCAATCAAAAAGTTTCTTCCAAAATCAAGCCTCGACCGACACTGAGAATGTCGGCATAGAGCATTTTAAATTTTTTTTTAAAAAAAGGATAACAGGTTGTCCACAAATTCGACAACTTGTTGTTGAATGTGTTGACGACCTGTTGTCGACAATTGATATCAAGCATAACTCTTTAACACCATCAATAAATTAAAGAGATAATAAACTATTGTCACTCCATATCAAGCAAATATTACTCTCTAAAGCCATCAATAACTCAGCCCACATATCCAAACCTAACCACAAGTCATAAAAAATAATATTGTCGCTGAAAAGAAAATCTTTCTACGTACATCAAATGTTTACCAAATTCCATAACCGTACTGAAAAGAAAACCTTTCTACATCAAATTTTCATCCCCTTTCTAACAATCCAAACCTTTCTCGTTTGCTTTCTCGTTGAAGAGATATATGTTGAACTCATCCTAAATGCCCATGCCTCTTTCATTGTAGAGAATGCAAATATGAAATAAGATGACACCATCCTCTGGCAAGATTTACTGTAGTGAAAAGCGGCCACAGTTGAAGGCAGACAATCAGCACAAGGGCCAAGAATGCAGGATTGAAGGACCATCAAAATCATCACAGAAGAGTCAAAGAACAAAGAAAGGCTAAGAATACAAGAATGTTTAAAACAAAGAACACCCCGTGCAAGAATGAATCCTAAACATGGTCAATCATTCTCAAAATTAGTTCATTGAGGATCTCCAAAAAGATTGGAGAAAACATTTCAAGAAAGAAAAATGCATGGAATTAACTTGAAAGACTACCAACTACGATTCGCAAAATATCCTCTTGTCTCTCTCTTGGCTAGTTAGGATTTGGGTTTTGCCTGCTCTCAAGCGTCCGAATCTGATCTCGATCTGCACGAAAAGGACAAAGAGAGATCGCAGGCTCTTCCATTTACATATGAAAAAGAAGAAGATGAAGAAGGAGAAAAGAGAGAGACAATAAGATATGATGATTCAAGAGTAAAAGACAAGATGATATCCATATTTTATAAAATATTTTGGGTTTTGAAAATTTTAAAGAGTGCTCAGCCTTTGATTTTTTTCCCCTGAAAAAAGGCAAGGTCAACATTTTTAAAACGTCGGCTTAAATAGTTTTTTTGGATGTTTCAAAAAGCGTCAGGTGACAACGTGTTATCCAATAAAGAGACAACATGTTACCCTTTCTATTATAATGTACAAATATCGATGGCCTTAGATTATAGAAGGTGACAACGTGCTGTCTAAAACCAGTACAACACACTACACATCATAAATTTAACATCAATTTATTTTTCTTGAGGTACCCGTTGATGATTAATTTTATTAGCATAACATTAACTAGTTGAATTTGTTCTAATAGGATGTAAATTGATCTCTATAACAAGTAGTACGACCAGTTAAGGTAGTATAGTTGGTTAGTCTAATTTTTGAGTCTTCTAGCCGGTCACATACTAGTTGGAAGTAATTAGTTCAATAGGTTTAAATCCCTTTCATAAAACCTAGTTATGTGTTTCAAGCAGGTAAGAATATTCACACTTTCAATCGGTTAATCAAAATCTCGTAATATGTACCCATGCTTGTTGAGGATATTTTTTTTTGGCAAATTACACAAAAAAACCTAACTTTTATAAAACGTCTCAGTTTTGTCCTAAATTTTGTTTTGTAACAAAAAAAATCACATGTTTTGAGAATCGTCTCAGATTTAACCTCCCGTTACCATTCTGTTAAGTTTGTCGTCTATTTACCTACGTGTACTTCACGAGACCCACAAAGTTTACACATCATCTGATAAACCATATGATTTTTTTCATTACATACTAAATTTATGATGAAATTGAGATTTTTTTTAAAATTTGAATTTTTTTATTTAACCTATCTTATTTGTTTATTAATTTATGTCTGAAATTAATAGTCCACGTATACAAAATCGACTGAATTTATAACGGATGTCATTTTTTAGACAATTTAGAAAACTTATGGTTTGTTTTGTTACAAAACAAAATTTAGGACAAAACTGAAACGTTTTACAAAATTTATGTTTTTTTGTGTGTAATTTGCCCTTTTTTGGGGTTTCAAGGAAATATAAGCCATGAGGAATTCAAAAGTTCTTTTGCATAATCGAAATGCTGGTGATTAGCCTGGTTTGTTTTAACCATAGGAATATTGTGTTGTGGATTGTTCGTGCAGGTTTTAGCATATGCAGATAAGTTAGTCCTTCATATATCATCATACTTTAAGAACAATGCCTTCCTTTGATCGGGCCTTTCGAAGCTCATACTCCAACAACAAAAAATGTGATCCCATAATGGGCTCAAAACCATATAGTTTCCTCAATAGAGCATATCCATAGCATATTTGTAAGATTTTTTGTAAGTATATCGGTCTTTTGATAATCCAAAAATCATTGTAAATTTGGGTCAGTCGATAACACATAACGATAAGCTGTTTGCTTCTCAATTTGAGACAACTATTGAAGACTGCTGTAAATTTAATCTTGAAAGATTTACTTCATCAACATCATCTTCGACAATATCTTGCCTTCCATGGCAATAAATATTAAACAGACAATATGTTATCCTTTCTATTAGAGTCATGAATGCCATTGACAATAGATTGTCATAAGGTGACAACATGTAGCCCCTCACACTTTTGCACTTTGGCAGTATGTTTGACAACATCCACTGGCGAAATGATAATCTGTTGACAATCTTTAACAACACCCAGTAGCAAAATGACAAACTGTTGATAAAATTTTTGAAATTTTCGATTGTGGGGGGGAAATTCCGCTAAGCCTTTACATTTCTATTGTTTTAAAAAGACAAGGTCGACACTGTTAAAGCATCGACATAAACAACTTTAGCCCGATGTTTATGAAAATGTCAACAAAAATCGAAAAAGAGTCAAGATTGACCTATGTTCAGTGACACTTTCTAAAAGGTTGGGAAAAACTCAAAAAACATTGGGATAAGGTAAACAAAAGGCAACTCTTTTCAAAACATTGCCTGAAACCGATCTATGTTGACATTTTTTAAAGAGTTGGGAAAAACCCTTCCAAGCCAACTTATCCCAATGCTTTGCAAAGCATCAAGACAGAGACGTCAGCTAAAGCCAACTTTTTTTGTAGTGAACCATATGTTCCTCAAAAAATGAAATTGAGGAACTAAAACAAAGAATATATAAGAAGTAAATGATCATTTATTTAGTTTTTGTCACCAATAAGGCGCCGTAATTAGCAACTTGTTAATACTATAGGCATAGTCCAACCTATTGTTCAATTTTTGCAGTTGTTTTCGAGGTGGAAGTAGGTACAACTTTCAATATCATTGGGGTCTCCAAGCTCTGTCTTTGTGTTTGTTAGTTTTTTTTATTTATTTTTGGACCTCCGCCCCCATCTTCAATTCACCGAAAAAGTACTATTTTCTGACTTTTATTTGTTTAAGTTTAACAATTATAAAGTTGTTGAATCACATGTAATGTGTAAATTAATTATCAATTATGAATGACATCAAACTTCAAAAGAAAAAAAAAAGAATCAGAAAAATGGACTGATGAGATTAAAGGCAGAATAATCCAATGGTGTTTGAAGGAGTGAACTGTTCAGTAGGGCTATCCTTTCTTGCTGACAATATATAGATAAGGTATAATTTTTAACTACCATATCTCGTAATTAATATATTTTAAGGAATTATAAGTCATGCACCCATTAGATAATAGGAGAATAGAAATAAAGAGGTGCCAAAGTCTCATCCATAAGAATCCAACACATATTGATTTCCTTGCGCAAGATAACTTCCATTGGATTAGCATTTATATATTATAATCTTCAAACTATTCTCGAAATTCATTTTCCATTTTTTCTTCATAATAATGGAGATTCATCGACTTAGAAAAGAACAAAGCACGTAATCAAATAAAAATATCTAATGTAGGAGCGCACGTCTTCACATTGTAATCAAGAGGTTTCATGTTTAATACTCCTTGTGGGACGAATGCTTTATTAACTATTATGATTTCTACTTCATTGTACTAGACTTATAAACCTTCTTTATAATCGAGAAAAAAAAAGCATATGTAAGCAAAAAGGCGCTCAGGAAATCTCAGCCCTGATATTCTAACTCAAGCACTATTGCACCCCACTCTCATTCTCTTAATTCTCCCATTTTATATATTTTGTATTTTATTACAATGTGCTATTATCATATCTCTGTGGGTATATGTCAATCAAGTGTTGGAATTGTTCATTAAAAATCAAGTGTTTGAATTATTTTACTTCAATTTAGTGCTTAATGACTTGTGACTTGTATATACTGAGTTTAATTCTAATATAAGTCAATAACTTGTGTGTTTATGTCTGTATATTTTATTTTGAAGGTAGAGCTTCCACATTTGACTTTTGCTCGGTCAACGATTTGAAGGACTTTTTTTTAGTAATTTAGGATTTTTATTTTATTTTATTAATCTCATAGACATTCTTTGTAACAAAAAAAAAGGTAAATTGCACTGGTGGTCCAAAATGTTTTACAAATGTTTCATGATGGTCCAAAAAGTTTTTTCCGCTACATGATGGTACAAAATATTTCAAAGTTGTTTTATGATGGTACAAACCGTCAACTCGAGCTTGACGCCGTCAAGCCGACGCTGACGTGGCTACTGCGTGTCACCTCCTTGCTGACGTGGCCGACAGGAGCAGACTGACGTGGCTCGGGCGGGAAAACATGGATGACAAAGAGTACTAAAATTAAAAATAAATAAATAAATAAATAAAGGGGAAAACTTCAAATATCGGAGACGAAGAGAGAGAAAGGAAAGAACTGACGAAGTCCTCTGCCCAGAAACCAGAAACCGTTCGTCTTCCTCACCATCTCTCACCAAGCTCTCTCTTTTACTGTTAAAAATCTTATTTTGAGTGTGAATGAAGCTCTTTTGTGATCAAATACCAGTGTGAGGGTTGTTTAAGTGAAATCGGTGAGTGTTGAGGGAGAAAGAACAGAGAGCTGAGAACCGAGAGAGAGTATTGAAGGAGAAAGAAGAAAACCCATCATTTCTCTAGCCAAGCTCTCTTTTTTGAGTGCAATCAGAGTTTGAGGGTGATCACAGACCATTGTGAGGGTTTTCAAGTGCAATGGCGTTCGTTCCTGAAGATGAAAGTCGATTTAGAAATGAACAGAACACTGCTCCCTTGTATGGTAAGTAATCTACTTTCGAACTATTTTGATGATTTGTTCTGTTTAAACTTTGGCTTCATAGAGGACATGCAAAACCCTTGTAACATTTTTGAAGTGAAACTAAGAGTAATGATCTTACTTGAAATAGTTTCGGGATTTTTTATGTGGAAAAAGTATTGATCTGTTTTTTTCTTGGTAGTGTATGTGAAATTTGAAGGACATTGTGCAGTATAAACTAATTTGGTGCTTACTTGTTTTTGACAGATGAAGGTTCTCAATATTTTACAATCGAATATCATCATGGGGGCAAGCTTAAACGTGGCAGGACACATACTGTTTATGATGGGTGTGAACTAGACTTTGTGGATTTTGTATCTGCTGACTACATATCCTTGCTAGAGATTGATGCTGATGTTAAAAAGTTAGGAATAAGTGGATTTGCAGATTACTTTTGGACAACTGATGTAGAAAAGTTGGGTGATAGTCTAGAGAAGCTTCAAACTAATGAGGATACATTGAAGATGGCAAATCAAGCTCTAAGGGAAGGGAATTATGTGCATATATACATTGTCACTAAATCAGCACAAGAGGTGTTAGAGGAGTATATCAAAGAGGAACAAGCAAGAAAAGTTCCCAGTAATGTTAGAATCGAGGAGTTGGAAGTTGAAAACCCCCCCATGCCAGTGCAAAGGCCTGAGGATATTGGAAGCAGAAGAAGACCCCTTCTTATGGGTTGGCATGCAGATACTGGGGGTTTGGCTGATGAAAATAGGGGTGAAGAGCATAAAATGGAAGCAAACAGAGATGCCAATGAGGCTGGTGATGGGTCAGTCAGAGGTGGGAAAGACAGAGTGGAAGCATTAGGTGTCAATGCCCCAATGACTGATATTAACTTGGAAGATATTGATTGGGATGATCTTAACTTGGAAGAGATCGATAAGCTTACATCTTCTGCAACAGTGAATGCTACTACAACCTCTACAACAGTGAATGCTACTGCAACCTTTGCAACAGTGAATGCTATGGAGGGGCAGGAAAGAACTGAGAGAGAATCAGTGGAAGATATTGTCAGTGACTTCAATGACAGTGATTTTGATATTACTGATGATGTGGAAGAGGTTGAAGCAAATGTTGCAATGGCAGAAGGAATTCGACATGAGGGGGAAAGAGAGGAAGCAGATCATGAAGCACAAAGTGGAGAGGTAGAACATGAAGAAGTAGAAGGTGGTGAGACACAACATGAAGAAGCAGCATGTAGAGAGGCAGAACACGAAGAAGCTGAAGGTGGAGAGCCAGAACATGAAGAAACTGAATGACATCCTAATCTGGAATGTGCATGGGAGTCAGGTGACCATGGTGATGAATCTGATGGCTTCCAAAGCGTGCATTCCGATGATGAGGATGGGAGCAGACAAAGACTACCGGAATTTAGGCCAGACAGGGACATGAAAGATCCCAAATTTCAGAGAGGTATGTTATTTGCAACTACGAAAGTCTTTAAGCAAGCAGTGAGACATTATGCTATATTAAACAAGGTAAATGTGGTCTTTGAGAAAAACCACAAGGATAGAGTAAATGCGAAGTATAAAAATTGTGAGTGGATTTTGAGGGCATCACTCAACAAAAAGCACCAAGCCATTCAAATAAAGAAGTTTCGGGGTGAGCATACATGTGGGAAGGAGGTGCCAACTCGGTTTCTGTCATATAGGTGGATAAGTAAGCAATATCAGAACCACATTAGGGCTGACCCAACACGGTCACACAAGTCCTTTGCCCATCAGTTAGACCATGATTATAAGTTGAGATGCAATAGAGTGAAGTTGTGGAGGGCAAGAAGACATGCCCTAAACATGTTAAGGACCTCAGATGATGAACAATATGCTAAGTTGAGGGACTATGCTGGAGAACTTACGAAGACCAATCCTGGAACCACTGTTAATATTGGGTGTGACTTGATGATTTTTCAGAACATGTATATATGTCTTGATGCTTGCAAGAGGGGTTTCTTAAGTGGCTGCAGGCCATTAATTGGGTTGGATGGTTGTTGGTTGAAAGGCAGATATAGGGGGCAGCTTCTTACAGCAGTTGGGATTGATGCAAATGATTGCATCTATCCTATAGCATATGGAGTGGTGGATATTGAATGTAGAGAAACATGGTCTTGGTTTTTAAGAAATCTAGCTCAAGACCTGGAAATTCAGAATTCTAGACCTTGGACCTTCATTGGAGACAAGGAAAAGGTAAACTCTAAGTCATTTATATGTAAATTTGGTACATAGTTATTATCTCATATTGTTATTTGCTTTAACTATTTTTCTTCCTCTGTTATGTAGGGACTGGTACAATCCCTTGAGGAGCTGTTTGCTGATGCTGAGAAACGGTTTTGCACACGCCATCTATGGAAGAATCTATGCACCATACCAACTATCAAGAAGGGAAAAGAGCTTAAAGATCTTCTTTGGACAGCTGCTAAAGCTACTTACCCAGCTGAGTTCTTTAGAGCCATGGAGGTGTTCAAGAGAGAGGATGAAAAGGCTTAGCAGTGGCTCCAAGATAAGGACCCATCACAATGGTCTAAATCTCATTTTAGACCATACCTCAAGTGTGATGTCATCTTGAACAACCATTGTGAATGCTTCAACAGGTAAGCCTATTTAAGTGAAAATATAACTTAAAAGTATGTGTTCATACTTATTTCATTTCCTTTCTTTTGTATGTGGATTATAGAGGCAAGGGATAAGCCTATTCTTACCTTATTGGAGACTATCATAACACAATTAATGAAGAGGATGGTCCTTAAAAGGAAAGAAGCTGAGAAGTATACAGGTAAGTACTGTCCAAAGATCCTTAAAAAGCTTGAGCAAAACAAGTCACTTGCTTCTGGTTGTTGGGCAACAGAGTCTGCGCTGAAAAATTTAGTGTGTCTGTTGGTGAGAAGCTATATGTGGTAGATTTGGGAGAAAATTTTTGTAGCTGTAGGAGGTGGCAGTTATCTGGAATCCCCTGTCAACATGGTATTTCATGTATTTTGGAAGAAAGAAAAATGCCTGAGGATTTTATTCACAACAGCTATAGTGTTGATAAATTCAGAGCATCATATGGGCCAATCATATATCCCTTAAGGGATATACATGACTATGACCCTACTGGTTTACCCCTTGTGAAACCTCCTCCCATTAAGGCAAAAAGGGGTAGACCCAAGATTGTCAGGAAGAAGGGATCTAATGAGCAGGACATAAGAGTCGAGAAAGATGGTGCTGAGATTGTCGGAAATAAAGGATGCATCATCAGCAAGTGCAGTAACTGTGGTGGCCAGGGTCACAACAAGCGGACTTGTAGGAAAAGAGGCAGTGCTACAAGTGCTGAAGTTAGTTCTTCTAGCAAAGTGAGTTATCCAATAGTTTGTGCTTTACATTGGTGCTCCACATTTCTGTTAAACATTGAATTCTAAGTTGCAATTGCAGGCAAAGAGAATGAAAGCAATTGATAATATTCCCCCACCCCCTGATAATACTGAACCTTCAACAGGTAGTGCTCCAACTCATACACAGGTATATATCTCAATATCAATTACACACATTGAATTGAAGGATATTGTGTAGATCAATTGATGAGTTTTCTAGATACTTAGGTTGCACCTGAAAGTTCTGCCCCAAGTACAATGTCAGAATCAGAGTTCATCACAAGTTCCCAGCCACCTGCTGCATCTGCTTCAACGTCCATTGGTGGAGGGAGAGGGAGAGGCACAACTGCTGCAGCTACTCTAAGAACTATGAGCTAGCAGCCAAGGACGAGAAGGAGATGGCGTTATTGAACATGGGTTTGGGTCTGGATATGGTCCTTCATTGGGTTGGACAGTTGGTTGGAACCAAATGTTTTCCTTTTGTTAGGTGTCATACCCTAAACAGTATTGGCTGTTTATGTATTCATTTTGGGTTGTGTATATAGTCAAACAATGGATGTCAGTAGCCTAATTGGCATGTTACCCTTTTTGCTCATAATGGATGTGTTCTTTTGGAGGCAAATTTAGTTCCCTTTAATGGTTCACTGAAGCAGTCAGCTGGCACTTTAAGGGTTTACTGTGAACCTTTAAGTCACTTAAAAGAAACATTTTGTACCATCATGTAACATAAGCACAAATATTTTGTACTACAAAGTTACATAAAATAAACATTTTGTACTATCATGTAACGTCCAGTAAAAACCGGCAATGCCATCTCCACGATTGCATACAAGACGAAACTTGGGACTATCGTGAAACTTCTGTGATGTAAACTCTGAGCTTCGATCTTCATTTCACGGGGTTTGGAGTCCTTGAACGATTTCACGGGATTTGGATCCCTTTAGTTACAACTTTTGAAAACATTTGATACCATCATGTAGGGTTACCTAAAAGATTTTGTACTGTTAAGTGACAACGGTAAAACATTTGGTAATATCATGTAACGTTCCAGCAAAATCAGTAACAGTCATCTTCTTCCCTTCTCTGTGTATAAAGCGGTTCGTAACCATTAGTTTTCAGAAACTAAAACTGATAAACTCGGAGCCAATCTTTCACAAAAAAAACGACATTGCCATTCCTTTACAAGATCTGTAAACACCTTCTCCGTTACAACCATCTGAATTCATTTCCATTACGACCCATTCTCCATGATTTTGCCTCTGTCTTGGATCAATAGCCGAGGAATCATTGGCCTGACTTTGCCTCGTCCGTGATGTCAATAGTCTCCGACAATGCCATCTCCATGATTGATTGCATATAAGCCGAAACTTCTGTGATGTAAACTCTGAGCTTCGATCTTGATTTCACCGGCTTTGGAGTTCTTGAACGATTTCACGGGATTTGGAGCCCTTGAACGATTTCACAGGTTTACTGTTTTCCCGCCCAAGCCACGTCAACAAGGAGGTGACACATAGTAGCCACGTCAGCGTCGGCTTGACGGCGTCAAGCTCGAGTTGACGGTTTGTACTATCATGAAACAACTTTGAAACATTTTGTACCATCATGTAGCGGAAAAAACTTTTTGGACCATCATGAAACATTTGTAAAACATTTTGGACCACCAGTGCCATTTACCCAAAAAAAAGACTAAAAATTCATGTTACAAGAAAAATATTAGAAGACAAGACATCCATAAAGGGCGTGATTTCCATTTAGAAGAATTAAGAGCTATTAGATTTGACCCCATTTTCTAGGATGTTTAAGTTATTTCAGAAACAAGACTAAAATCGAATAGGATGTTTAAATTATTCCAAAAACAAGACTAAAATCGAAAATACCGAGCATTAGAAATACTTCGGCTGTCTCATTCTAGTAATTATAATGAGCATATTCATGATATGATGGCACTGAGCGATGAGAAAAGAAGTAAAGATTATCGAAGATGACAACCCTTTTAAAGAGCTTAAGGAATTAATTGATAACCAAATCCAATACAAGGCCCAAAACGTCCATGGAGTTTGGACCAGACTGAACAAAAATGGGCCTGGCAGTTGGATCATGGGCCTGAGCCCATAAGAGAGGGACTAAAAGATCTCCTGGGATTATGCCTTAAGAGTGTTTCTAGGAGAAATCTTTTTCCCCATCCAATAAACCTTATTTTTTTCCTTTAAAAATTCGGCCTAAAGAAGAACAAAAAGAAATCAGATCTTAACAATGCGTTTGTTTTCGGAGTTAAAGTCACGAATTTATGATTGTGATTGTGATTGTAGAAGAAGATAAAAATATATGGGGCCCACTAGTTTGACTTTTGAAATATAAAATGAATGGAAGGTAGAGATAATTAATTATAATGGGATTGTATTTTAATAATATATGGGGCCCACCAATTTGACTTTTGAAATGTGTGTTTTGTTGTGTAGTGTTTTGAATTAAAGTTAAAGTTAAAATCTTAAATCACGACTTTGAAAACAAACGGAAATATCTTAAGATTCTTAACTATCAATATTACAAATTGGAGAAGGAAGGTGGTGGGGGTAACATACATTTTCTCTATTTATTTGTATTTTTTTATAATGAGAGTGCTTGGGCTTTGCTTGACTAATCTCACGGTCCACGTGAACACCTTACAAGCTCGCGGACATGCCAGTCTCGGCACAAGTCGTGCAGATGACTTAATACAGAGTATTATATAATGTAGTTGGCAACTTGTTAATAATTTATATTGAAGACTAACGTGATGAATATTAGCATAAGGTAACCTCACAACCTCATTTTTCAATAACTTTCTTATTTCTAATTTCTTTAATTTAATAATGGAAAATTTATTTAATATCATGTATACACCAATGATAAAACAAACTACAATATCAACTTTTTCATCTTCTAAATTGTGTGTGAGATTGCTCTTACAATTCAATCATTATATGATGCAGTTGGCAATTTGTTAGTAATTTATACTGAAGACTCGTCCTGGTCAATTAAAAAGAAGGAATATGTAGAAACGCGATGGATATTAGCATAAGGTAACCTCACAACCCCATTTCTAATAATTTTCTAATTTCTTTAATTTAACAATGGCAAAATTATTTATTATCATGTATACACTAATGATAAAACAGTTTTTCATCTTTTAAATTGTAAGTGGCATCCCTCTCGCAATTCAGGGATTGGAGCATTTAAGTTATTACTCCTTCCAACAATTACTCTTATCATTACCTGAACTTGTGTGCTTGTTGTTGGTAATTTCGGCATCATCTTAATTTGTATTATATTGTTGAAAGTTGAGTATTTGGTCATCTAATTTTACTTATTATTTTGGTCACTTTTTCCCCTTTCCATCTATTATTTTCTTCATTTTTCCCCTTTCTCATTCAGTAATTTTGCCCGCTTTTCTATTTTGGTTCCTTCTCCTTTTCTTTTGTTACTTCCTTTTGATTTTATTATTCTAATTAACTTATAGAATATAATTTTTAACTCTCATATTCATAATTAATATTATTGTTTTATAAGAAACGACAAGCTACATAGTTTAAAATGTCTGATTGTTTCCTCACAACATTTGACATTTTCGTGTTTGACATCGTCTTTGCTCAATCATGTCAAGAAGATATTGTTGTCAGTTATCAGATGATAAATTGATTAAGTGACAATTTTGTACCTACTCTTCTAATTTTAATATTGACAATAATCGATCTCTGCTTTGTTTACAAATTATAATTCACTCATTCAATACGTATAGATCATCTTGGTTTCTAAAAAAATAAGATTTATAATATCTATGAAATAAGATACTTATATACATATACATATATATATATTTATACATCCGTACTTTTTTTTCTGTTACAAAAGAGGTCAAAGGTATAGAATAATGAAAGAGAATCCTAAATAATTAATAAAGGGGTACGATAGTCCCACTAGATATCGAACCTGTGACCGCTATGTCAACAGGCGAGAGCGTGCGCCACTGCGCTACACTCTCTTTTAATTATACATGGGTACTTTGTCAAATGACATCAATTATTTATGAAGTTTTTCTACCAAAAAAAAATATTTATGAAATTTAATTTTAGAGTCAATTATCGCTCGGTCAACGGTTTCGTTCACTTCTTCAATCTGTAATGTACATTGCAGGCTTGAAATGAAAACAGAAGATTCACTTCGAGCTCTTCTTATAGTCTACAATAATGATTAATGCAGTGTATTATTCCAGCTTCCTCCTCTTCATTTTGTTCCGATCATTAATTCCGTCCGCTGCGGTTTATAGTATTTCCTTGTCCGAGCCGCTGTTCCCGAATCAAACTCTCATCTCCTCAAGCCAAATCTTTGAGCTGGGCTTCTTCACACCAAATGGGTCGAGCTACCAGCACGTCGGGTTGTGGTACAAAAACTTTACACCCTCCAAGATTGTCTGGGTAGCCAACCGAGATCGTCCGCTCCCTTCAAAGGACCAGCTTGCGAGTTTAGCAATAGGAACCGATGGAAATCTGAGACTTCTTGATGGGGCACAGAATATGGTATGGTCGACTAATGTGTCCGTTAAGTCAAACGGCTCCACCGCAGTGCTTCTGGATACCGGGAATTTCTTGCTGAGGGACGTCGAGTCGGGAAATATTGTCTGGCAGAGCTTCGATCATCCTACCGACACCCTTCTCCCTGACATGAAGATAGGAATTAATGTCAAAACTGGAGAGAAGCGGGACCTGATATCATGGAAAACTGATACCGATCCCTCACCGGGAATTTATTCCTTCGGAATTACTTCGGAGATTCCCCCACAACTGTTCATTTGGAATGGATCGTCGCCTTACCGGAGAGTGGCCAATGGGACAAATCGAGGTATATCGGGATATCTGGCATGGATAAGGGATACCTGAGCGGGTATAGTGTCCAACAAGACATTCAACAGGGCACCACATATTTTGCTTTTTCGGTAGCCAATGTTTCTAGTTTCTCACCCACGATCAACGCCTATTTTATGTACATGTTCATTTCATCAGAAGGGTCTTTCGAGTCGGTCAAAAGGGCGTCTCAAGAAGGGGAGTGGTACAAAGGGTGGGAAGCACCCACGGATCGCTGCGAGATATACGGAACCTGTGGCCCTTTCGGCATATGCGACTTATCTGTTTCGCCTATCTGCAAATGCCTGAAAGGATTCGAGCCTAAGTCAGAAGGAGAGTGGAAAAGAGGAAACTGGACCAGTGGTTGCAGAAGGAAAAAGGAATTAGTATGCGAAAAAGACGGGAACACAGGAGCGCCGTCGTCAACTGAGGCGAAGGAGACTGATTACTTCTTGAAACTGAGTCAGATGAAGTTGCCAGATGACTCGATTTATTTACCTTATGCGGATGCGGATGCCGGGAACTGCCAGAGGCAGTGCTTGAATAACTGTTCTTGCACAGCTTATGCTTATGTGGACACCATCGGGTGTATGATATGGTTAGATGAACTTATCGATGTTCAGAGCTTCAACGGGTCTGGCGAAGATTTGTTCCTCCGACTCGCATCTGCAGAAAGAGGTGACAAAAACGACGCGTCTCTTTTTCGTTTTTCCCTTTAGTTTCCTTCTTAATACTCATTATATTCTCTGTTATCATAGGGGATGGAGAAAAAAGTAATCAGAACGAAGGGTCAATGGGGAAATTATCATCAGCCTCACAACCATTTCTGGCATTATCGTCCTAGGAGCAGGTGTATATGCTCTATGCAGGTCGAGAGCTAATAAAACAGGTTTGTCATTTGACCTCGTGTGTGGTTTTCTATGTGGCACAGCACACAGGGAGAATCAGGTGAGTTTCTCTCGGGAAGGAATTTTTTGATGATCGTTTTGTTATCTTACTGATAACAAGGTGAGAAAGAACCATGCCGTGAGAAATGGGGTGTAGCATATATAAAAGGTTACGCACAAGCCTATTAACTAAGAAGTTGTATATTAGATTTTCATGGTGGGATTATCTATGCTTTTATATTAACTATTATGATTTTTATTTTATTATATACCTCTTTTTATAACCCAAAAAAAAAAAAAAAACTAATGTTGTCCTGCAATTAAGCTAAACACGTGACCCCTTACCACCATGTTTCGCGTATCGTCTCTCATTTAGTGCAATTCTATTGACGTCATCTATGGGCATCCACAACAGGGGGACATCCAGCCCAGTTGCTGCTGACTAGGCAAACTGGCCGGCCAGTTGTGTCCGCCCATTGTGAGGGGATGGGGGCATTTGGAGCGCGCTAGGTGGCAGGTGGCCTACCACGCCAGCCACTCCAAATTCCCTTTTATTTATTTTTAAAATTATATACGGCTCTTTGCATAATCTTTAGAAAGAAAAACTACAAAGAGACGGCTCTTTGCATTTTTATTTTGAAATTATTTTTTTAAAGAATCTAAAATTTGTAATTTTTCAAAAATAAAATAAAATAATATATTGATTCGAAATTTAAGTTACATAATTATAAAAAATTAAAAAATTATTTATTAATTATGTAAATAAATTTTAAAAAAACACGTGGGTCACAAATGGGTTGCAAAATAGACCTCGCAATAGAGACAATTTTCCCTCAGGAACAATTCGGGTGAGATGACATCATGTGGAGCCCTCCGATTTGGCAATTGTCCCCCTGAATTGGGCCTCATTATTGCGGATGCTCTAAGGACGCTAGTGACCTCTAAGGAGAGGTGGTCGTCACCGACTTATGCCCCATCTCCTCCCTTCCTATCCGACCAGCGGCCGTCTTTCCCTTTCGTCTTTTGATTTTTTCCCTTTCCTTTTCTTTTCTTTTTTGGTTTATTTAATTTTCAAAATTCTAATTTTATTTTAACAAATGTTAAATCAATTTTTTGAAAAGGAGTGACAAGTGGCTTCCTTTTATTGGCTTCAAAGTCCACGTCAATGGGTAGGATCAAAAATTGGCAAAAATGTGAAAAAGTTGAGGATATAACTGATAAGAAAAAAGATTTATGATGAAATTAGCCAAAGTACCAAAGATTGATAATTGAGGTGTCTTTTTTTTTTCAAAAAATAAATGGATGTAGGGAAAAATTTTGCCACCAGTGCATTAAATGTGTAATCTTCTAAAGCCTTTGATTTTTCAAGAAAATTAAAAATTTGCCACTCTTCTCTACGTTCAGAGAATGCGAAATAGATGAAGTGGCTCATAGATTTATGAGTGAACTAATCCATCAACTTTCTAGTGTTATCCATTGCTGGCATTTGAATGATTTCTAAAGCTCATTTGGCATATATTTTTCGATATAGGGGGGTCCAATGTCCAAAATGCTGAGACTCTCAACCATCAAAGCTGACACTCGAAGAGCTGAGCTGCTAGGAAAAATTGGCAAGGAAGAGAAAGAAGATGTGTCATCCGAGTTGCCAATGATTGATTTCAAAAGTATACTTGTTGCCCCAAGCAACTTCAGCATCATAAACAAACTCGGGCAAGGAGGGTTTGGCCCCGTGTATAAGGTCAGGATTTTCTTTTCATCAATTTTCCTGATTTTGAAAACTTTACGTGATTTTTTTTTGTTTTATCATAAAAATAATAATTTGTTCACGTACAAGAGATCAGGTTACTAGAAAATTTTCTCACGACACATTGGCTGGTAAATTTAATTCAACGATTCGTGAGTCTTTTTCAGGGAAGGTTACAAGATGGTCAGGAAGTTGCAGTGAAGAGGCTTTCAAGTAGCTCGGGGCAAGGTATAGAAGAATTCAAGAATGAGATCGTACTGATATCGAAGATTCAGCACCGGAATCTTGTCAAGCTCGTGGGTTGTTGCGTTGAAGGAGAAGAAAAGATCTTAGTCTATGAGTACTTGCCGAATAAAAGCTTGGATACTTTCCTTTTTGGTACATCTTCGGTATCTCACTATCGCATTTAATCATCACTGAATATTTTCGAAATATGATTCAAAAACTAATTTGAGACTGACATGCTCATTTGGACTTGTATCATCAATCTATTACAACAAATACTCGAGCACTAGAAATGTCTCGGGACACTTTTTGCACATTTTGTGTCATCAAGTGCATGAAATTAGTTTACATTATGAGATTATTTGGCTACATAATATTTGATGCTCAATAAGAACATCTATATGAGAGACGGCAATTGATTATCGTAGAGGATGTCATTTTCAGGCTCTAAATATATAGTACTCTATTGGTTTTTCGGTGAAAATCTGTGCATATATGGTATTTTTTTCTTATTTAGATTCAAGAAGAAAGGGAGAACTTAATTGGGGGGAGCGCTTCAATATCATCCATGGCATAGCTAGAGGGTTGTTGTATCTTCATCGGGACTCCTGCTTAAGAGTCATCCATAGGGACCTCAAAGCTAGCAATATTCTCCTCGACGAAAGATGAATCCAAAGATTTCAGATTTTGGATTGGCACGAGTCTTCCAAGCGACTCAAGATTTGATGAATACACACAGGGTTGTAGGAACACTGTAAGCTCTTATTATTTCCCATATTGACTCTCTTATATGGCTTAATATTTAGTGTGGAATATTATTTCTTGAGAGAAAGGAAAGAAAAGAATAATTTGATTCTTTATTTTCCTCTTTGGTTTGTATAGTGAAAGAAAGGGAATGACTTAATCATGAAATCTATATATGAATCGGTTACTTGTATATTCTATAGAATTTCATGTGAGCCTAACCAACAGCCTTTTCATATCAAATTTAATGCAGTGGATATATGTCTCCGGAATATGTTATGGGTGGAATGTTTTCTGAGAAATCCGATGTCTACAGCTTTGGGGTTCTGATGTTAGAAATTATAAGCAGCAAGAAGAATACGAGTTTGTGCTACCATGGAAAAATCCTCAATCTCCTTTCTTATGTAAGTAACAATGTTTTGTTAATTGCCTCAAATCAAACATATCGTAAATTAAGGATGAAAATATAGTATAGGGCTATCTTTGCGCTTTCGATTTATTTCAACAAGTCATGTCGTGGTTAACATAGGACTATCACAATATATATATATATATATATATATACACACATATATATGTTCTGGATCTTTCAATTTTTTTCTACACTTTCAATAGCTTGCAGGTATCTCTCAAATTATCAAAATCCTCATCACGGTCGAGAAAAGGGTAAAAGACGAATCATAAGAAAATATGTCGAACACTTCCTTCAGCGTAATCGCCAAAGAAAAAAAAGGACTTCCTTCTTTGTAGTCAATTAGACCTTTAGTTTTAATCACTCCCAATTATTTACTTCGCAAGTGGCTTTGCTTTGTTTTAGGCATGGGAGCTTTGGAGGGAAGGGAGAGGAATGGAGTTACTTGACGAAGCAATATTGACTGATTCAGTTGCTTCCATCAAGCTAGAAGTAATGAAATGCATACACATTGGCCTTCTTTGCATTCAGGACCATGCGACGGACCGACCCAACATGTTGTCTGTGATTTTGATGCTTTCCGGTGAATCAGATCCCCCGAACCCGAAACCTCCTTCTCTCACAAGCTTCCAGAGCTCGTTAGATCATGAAGTTCATGGCCAGCGAGAGAGCCCTCTCTCCATAAACACAATGACTTGCACCACAATAGAAGGTCGATAGTCAAAGGAAGCTAACATGCCATGGGTACAATCAATTTCCTGAGGCGGATGTCCAGAAGTACATTTTATTTTCCACATTTCTATAGGAACCATTATTTTCAAAATAATGTGGATAGATGAATACGATATAGTTGTGATTTTTCGTAAAATCTTATTGTTCATATAAAACTCATGCATGAAATTTTAAAAATCTTTCGTAAAATCTTTGTCCATATAAAATCTTACTGTTCATATAAAGTGGACCTGTCTTTTCCCGCTTCCTTGGAGGTACGCAGATAAATGGTCCAAGGGCATTCACCCTCCCTTTCACAGTGAAATGTTGCATCCTGTTGTGTTTTGCTAAAGATGTCATGATTAAGGAGAGATAGAAGAGCATAGTTTTTTTTTTAATATTTACCATCATCCATAATCAAATAAAGATAGATTGAGGTTAATTAACCCCTCATGGACTACTTAGAAAATGGAAAGACTAAAGAGAGGATTAGTCTCATAGTATGGCTTTTAGAAAATAGAGAATTGAAGAAAGATACGGGATTTGATGCAGTGATATTGTCCTCGACTTAGAATCAAGAAGTTCGGGATTTAATTCTCATTAATAAAACTCTCGTATCTTTTTATTTTTTATTTTTTTTCCTACCTCTTTGTAAGCTCATGAGTCTTTCTTTTGACAAAATAATAAAAAATTGAGAATAAAAAGAGATATGGAAACAATCTTATAAGCTAGATGAAAGGTCCTTGCACCTAGGGGTGTTTGAGTCTGGGTACCTATTTTTTTCACGATACTCAGACCCTACCTTTTAAGGAAGGGTTTCCAAAATTTTGGAACCGAACCCTACCCTGTTGAGTTTTGAAACCGGAACATATCCGGAGTCTGTATTATACTACAGGTTCCAGGTACCCTGTTGGAACCTGTAAATTTTTTTCTCTCTCTAAATAAAGCCGAAAATATCTCATCCATAATCCTAATCACGCAAAACAAAATGTCGATATAGATTTAGATTAATCCGCAATACATTTAATACAAATAAAAATATGTCTCATCGATCCATCTACAAAACTAAACATTCGTAATACGATCAGGCCTTACTGATGACACACCGAGGTCGTTGAACCAAAGTTATCGACGATAAGGATTGCGAGGCTTCCATCGAGAGAGAGAGAGGTGAAGACGATAAAGTAAAATGGAGAAATATGTCTGAATATAACTATGGGAAATTATTATCGAGTCTGGGTACCGATTCCGGTTCCGGTTCGGGATACATTATGCACTAATCGGATCCATAATCGAAACCTGTTTTCACCGGTTTCTTATTTTAATAACCGGACCCTATCTTATTTTCAATATGAGCTACCCGAACCCTACCCTAACGGGTAGGTTCCGACCGGTTCCGAGTATACCCGGTATCTGTGCATACCCCTACTTGCACCCACAGGTTAGAGATTTTAGAATAACGAAAAACCGATACAACTATTAGAAATATCAGATATATAATATAATTAGGATAACCAATGTGGGAAATAGAATATTATCCTATTTGCACCTTCGACTAATACGCAGTCTAACCTTTAGAATTAGTATTTATATTTAGTATATAACAGGATTTAAATAATTAATTGAACCTCACATATAGATTTTATATTATGTCATCCCTTGTTCATAATGGTGCAATAGTGTGTCAATATTATCAATAAACAATCCAAACATATCCTCACTGTGTTTCTTCGATCACACAACTATTCAAACTAGTTAATCACTTAAACTTAATGAGAACATCAATAACCGTATTAAGTTCATAAACACAACCCAAACTGAAAAAATAAATGAGTGAATTGACACTTTGGTCCATAAATATTTAATGAACTAATACTTGAGAACCTCCATATTAAGTCTTATTCCGTCAAATAGTTAGGTCCGACCGTCAAATTTTCTAACGGAAAACTAATGTGGTCTCCTACATGTGGGCACTAGGGGCGTCCATGTGTTAGCCTTCTATTACAAAAACTCCCGGGCAAACCTAACTGTTAGGTGAAATGTGTATGGGAAAGGCCATTTGCTAATTCCTTTGGTAGTCCTTGTAGCTAAATATTAGCATGATTGAATGGTGCGTTTGATTTTAGAGTTAAAGTAACTTTGATTTTGATTGTGGAAAATGACAAATGATTGTGTAGTATATTGAGTTAAAGTTAAAGTTAAAATTTTTGACTTGGAAAATGTGTATTTTTGTTATATAGTGTGTTGAGTTAAAATTAAAGTTAAATTTTTTGTGATTTTAACTGCGAAACCAAACGGAGTATTAATTCTCACTTTCTCTTCTTGTTTTCTTTAGATTTGATTCGTCAAAGGAAATCCCATATCTCTTAGCATTTATACGAGGAAATATAATGATGAAATTAATGTTATTTGTTTTCATATATCATATAATGATTTTCTAATTCGTCACTAATATGCGAGATTATAATTCAGTGCCTTTAATTTTATAAAAATTTATACCATTTATATTCAATATCTATGTAAATTATTGTCAGATGTAATTCTTTAATATTAATTTATGTTCCAATCCTTAGCATTAGATTAATGAGTGAAAATTTAATTTTGTTCATCTTTCATAATTTATTTTTAATTCTTTTAGTAATTACAGGCGTTATCAAGAGAAACATTAATAGGATGTATTGCTCTCAAGGTCAATTTTATTATACATCTATATATATAGATATATATTTATATTTATATTTATGAAAGTAAAGACTCTGTGTGATGCTTAGATTATTCAACGAAATTTTCTCAAACTTTTACAGTTTTTATTTAAAAAAATTTCAGAATATTATTTTATAAATCTAAAGTTTTTAGTTTTTTATAATATAATAAAAAAGATTATGAACTTTCAATTTTGAATTGATATTTAATGATCAATGATATTTTTTGAATTTTTTAAGTTTATTATTATAATATATTGCGAATCCTTTCAATTTTCAAATAATGGCTAAATCACAGCCTGCCAAAATAAATGGCTAAATCATGAATTTTTGAACTTGTGAATTCTCAATAATTATATTTTTGGCACTAACGTGGATTGGTTCAAGCGCTTGTTCCCTTTAGGCAAGGTCTTGAATTCAAGTCTTATGAATTGAGAAAATCTATACTATAAGAGCTTTACCCTTAATGGGCTGACTGGATTAATCAAGGGCCATTGATAAACTGTGGTAAAATAATTATTTTTGGTAAAATGTTGTCATCTACAGAAAAGTTCCCAAATTTATTAATCTTCTGTATAATATATTTTTGAATTTTTTTACATGATAGTTTACTACTACATTTAGTTATTAAATTAATCAAATATATATTTTCTGATCAAATGTGATATTTACATCATATAATATATTATTTTTTAAAAGATTTTCAAATAAATATTTATGTCAAGATGTGGTTATTTACGGAACATATTGTGAAACTGACCAATTGATCTATAACCATGTCAACTAGGGGCAAACCCACACCATGCCGCGAGTTGGAAATTTTTCTTCAATTTTTTGATTCATCGTAATAGTTGTTGTAATAATCAATATAGTGTATAGCTGAAACTAATAATAAAACACTCATTTGTAAAAAAGTATGAACTCTCTATTAATGGTTAATAATCTATTTTTTTTCAAAAGATGATATAATATTATCATATATGATACCATTTTCTTTTTATTTCATGGAGTGCATTTTGAATGTTTAAATGCGTTGATTCTTGAATGTAAAACTTATACCTCGGATGGATCGGTTATGCCAGTGGACATTGGATCCTCGTAGCTGCGCTTAGCAGCATATATCCCTACCTCACCTTGTCAATTGATAAAATCTGCAGACACAAAATATTTATAGAGAAGTGTATGATATTCAGTCACGAATTGCCTGGATCTCAAGCAAATAAAGTTTGGTAAAAATGATGGGTCAATAAGAACGGACCTTCTCCACGACAACACTGCCATTTGTCCCAGCATTCTTAGCAATCGCCTAGGCAGGCAGGTCAAAACTACTTTAAATATCTCAGCACCTATCTGCAAATAAATTCATAATCGTTGGATCAAAACTAAAGCGATATTAATTTTATATGTTCTTTATTTTCATAATAATCATTAGTCTGATAATTCCAGAAGGCGGTAGATGATCAGGATTAAAAAAATTACCCCATAAAAGATATGTACCTTATGTTCTCTCTTGTCTAGGAGGTCTTTTATTCCCTCAACCTGCGAAGATTGACCTCAGAATGCTACAGCCTTAACCAACTACTATACCTTTCCAATTACCGCCAGCCATTCTTCTCGAAAGCCTATTCAACCGTGATCCTGAAAAAGCAATAAAGATAAACAAACAAATGGATTACATATCTAGACACACCATGTATCTAATCCTTTATGAACAGCAAGCAATCAATAAGACTGAATTACGGGTCCAAGATATAATCCGGAAAGATTCCAGTAGCCTAAAACCATAGAAGCATAGAAAGAACTTGAGCTGATAAATGTTGCCGATTATTTGGAAATTAGATACTAAAGCACCTAAATTTCAGCCTAGCAGACTAATCAAGAATCACGCCCAGCAATCAACACATCAACAACACCAGGTTTAGCAAATCGAATACCAGAATCATTCTTCTCGACTCAATAGTTGGCTCATCCATGATCCTGAACGGTGAGGAGATAAAGAAATGAAACAACAGGCTTACAAGTCCACGCACACCATGTGTCTCACCCTGTTACGAAGTGCAACTAATGTAAATTTATATATTATAGGTTCAAGTAACAATAGGAAAGAACTCGAGTTGACAAATCTTGCCAATAATTCACGAAATTTAATGAACAAGAAATTACACTTTTTGAGATCTTCTTTAAAATGATATGTCAAAGGTCCAAACTTTTACGCCCAGCAACCACGACATCAACAACACATATTGCACATATGAACACAAACAAGAACCCACACTCGTACTTTATTTAAAAAAGAGGGGGGGGGGGGGGGGGGGGGGGGGGGGGGGGGGGGGGGGGGGGGGGGGGGGGAGGGGCACAGGGTCGTTGCGAATTTCACAGACATTTTCACGAGCAGGTTGTAGGCGCAGAACAGGGACGAATGCGGAAGGAGAAAACCCGAACACAACAAGGGGAGAGCGAGGAAAGGCGGTGCGTACAGGATGTTTCATAAAAGAGTCCATCGTAAGAGCAAGGCAGAAGGCACGAAGTGGCAGGGTGAAGCATTTGTTTGAAGATCGCGATAAGAAGCGTGAGAAAGTGATCGTAACCCGTTAGCCGAAGGGTGGTCAGAAGGGCAATGATCACTGAAACGAAGGTCGATGGCGAGGGAAGGAGGAGGAGGAGGGGCGGGCCGGGTGGAGGTTCAGAGAGGGAGCAGGCGTGTCGGTAGCCAGGGAGGTGTCTTTCGAGCAACGAGTTTCGGCCGAACAGGGGGGGGGGGGGGGGGGGGGGGGGGGGGGGGGGGGGGGGGGGGGGGGGGGGTGGGGGGGTGGTTGGGGTGCGTGGTTTAGTACTGAGGCTGAGGCAGTCTTTTTTTTGGGAATGAGGGAGAACGTTAGTCCTGAGGCTGTCTTTTTTTTTTCATTATATATATATATATAGCGAGAGCGATGAGGGCCATACAGTTAAATGTGATTAGCGAAAAGACCGCAGTTATTGAAATCAAAAGGATACAATTTTTGTACATGAGTTTCTTTTGAGAAGGAACTTAAAATAATATCGTGTAAGGAATATAAAAATATAGAGAAACAAGTAGGGGAGCTTCAGGGTAATAATAATAATATACTTGAGTGATTTTTATTAGAGAAAATTATCAAATATACCTAGAAAGATGAACTTTACATTAAACGTGCTTTTGAATTATGTTTTATATCACATAAAATCTTACCGGTTGGAAAGCACATCCGAAGATGTCTTCCGCCAAGAAATAACATAAAATGATGATGTGACAATTTCTAATTGTCACCGTCTTTTTTATTATTCTTCTCTCTTTCTTTCTCATTCCTTTCTTTATAAAAAAAATAAAACCAAAAAATAAAACCAAAAAATAAAACTAAAAACCAAAAAACCATCTTACTTAGGTTGCGTTTGATTTCATAGTAGAATTTTAAAATCAGATTTTGATTTTGATTTTGAGTGGAATAAATGGGGCCGACCCTTTGACTTTGTATGAGTTATGTTGTTTTGTTGTGAAAAAAAGTGATATAAATGGACCCCACTCTTTGACTTTGTAGGAGTTATTTTGTTCTATAGTGGGTAGAGTTAAGTTAGAATTGTAATTTTAAAATACTATTCTAAAACCAAACAAGCCCTTAGAATTCCAGAGAGGAAGGAAGGGAGGGGGTCGACGACGAGGGCATCCCGTCGAAGCGACATCTCCAGGTGCATATGTGGAGGCGGTAGCCAGTGGGACTACTCACAAGGTCGAGAAGTCACCGTTGCAGGAGCTCCCATCCAGCCACGGTCCCTCCCTTCTACCACCCATGGGAGGTCTCTGGTCACTCCTGGGCACCGCAACGACCTCAACTAAGTAAGCGCAATTCCGAAAAGCTCCCACCATCCAATTGCCTCCTCCCTAATCCAGATCATGCCCTTCTTTTTTCTCCCACTTCACCAAGAAGAGGGAAATCAAACATAATTTCAAGTATAATAGAAGCAAATCCACCAATTCACACGAACAAGTGTTCTAAAATTCCTTCAATTTTCAGTAAAGTAATCACATTTTAAAAAATCAAACAAGGGACTGAAAAAGGTAAGAGTGATGTGAAAAATCACGGAAATCTCGACGAGGAAAGAGTGATGTCCACCCTATTAAATTATGAATGAAGTAGCAGAGACGTAAAAAGGGATACCCAGCTTAGCCCATTATTCATGTTGAGAGGATCACGAAGCAGAGCATGGTGCAAAAAATTGAAGTGAGAGAGGAGATACATAGGCAATGTTGACCCTCCAACGACCACAGCCCCCATCTATTCTTCCCCACACAAAACCCCTATCTCTTTCTCTTTTTTCCATAATCGAGCGCACTGCCATCTCGAGCTCAATGTCTCCCACATCTCACTACCACTGTTGTTAATTCTGAGCTCGCGAAGGTCGCGTTCTTCCATTGCAGCTGTGACTCATCCGATCCACGATGTACAACCTCATAGGAAAAGCGGCCAAAAGGGATTACCTCTCCGCCGAGGTCGCCTTGGGGGGCGATGGGCAACGGAGCTGCCCTGCCTTTGATCTTCCCCTTCCCCACACCCCACCCAGCCTCTAATTCTCTCTCTCTATAATTCCATCACGGTAGACTCTCTTTTTTCCTGGGTTTTCATATTTTTATTAAGATAAGATTATAAGTAATGTAAGAGAAAAAAAGGCATGAAACAATAAAAAATGTCACGTTAAATGATTTCGTCCATTTCTTAACGGAAGCCAGACGTATGGGTTCATCAGGTGTGCTTTACAACAGTCAAGGTTTTATACGATGTAAAAAATAATTCGAGGACACGCTTGATGTAAAGTCTGTTTTTCAAGGTGCATTTTATTATTTTATCTTATTATTATTAAAAACTAGTGATATAGAGGTATATAGCATGTCTTTTTTAATATGGATGATCAAAGATTTTCCTAAATGGGTTTTAACTCGTCCAAACCCTATTGGGGCATTAAAGGGTTTTACCCAACGGATCACGGGAAGGTTTTAGAATTTTTTTATGAAAACCCTGTAGGTTTGGGAAAGGTTTGGTATTTTGCCATAAAACCCATCTCAATCCCGTTAAGGTATAAAATGATCAAAATATTCCCAACTATTTATTAAATTTACAAAATACCCCTGTTAACTCAGTTAAGGTTCATTGCCTCTTCTCATTGTTCTTCTATCGCCGCTCGCTCTTAGGAAATACCTTGTTAATTAAATTGGTGAATGCTTGTAATTGTTTGGTTTGAATGTTCAAATTTCATAAAAGGACTAAGATGTTTGTTGAGGAAGATTTGTTTCTTTATGTTATTGGGGTGAAATTCTTGGAGCATATGCTTGTTATATAATAGTACTGTAATTTGATATTGTTTTGTTTAAAAATCATGTAATAAAATATCGATTTCATTGTTGCTGCCTTTCACAATTTTTTTTGGATAATGGGTAAAAAACGGGTTCTTAGTGGGAACCCGTTAACTTCATGGAAAGGATTTGGGAATTATGCTTTAATTTCTTAATGGGTTTGGAAAGGGTTTGGAGTTGACCCTTCCCAATGGGTTTGGGGATGGGAAAGATCTAACTGTCCCAAACCCGTCCCATGATCATCCCTATTTTTAAGTAGGGAAGGCATCGTGATTTACTTGTTTAGAAGACATAATTGGTAGTTGTAAGTGCAAAAACAATTTAATGAGTTGGATATATATCGTTGAATTTCTATAATGCACTATTTTTCTTTCAACAGACACTAATACAAATGGTCATGTTTAATTTTAAACAGAAAATATAAAATATGTCTTCATACATTGAATGAGTGAATGAAGTTTAGGAAGATGTTCACGTTCATTGAATCGACAATATAGGAATTAAGAAAAGTGTCTACATATATGAAATAGTAAAATGGAAAATTTAAAATGTGGAGAAACACAATTATGAGCTTCAGACTTTTGTATATGTAATAGAATTATAAATTTAACATAAAAACACTCTAGATTTTGCCTAGTATAATCCATACTATATAGTAAAACTAACTACGTTTAACATTAAATAAGTGCATATTAAATCAGATTAGAATAGTAATTTGCACATAAATAAGAATTATAAAAAAAGTATTGCAATTAATCATTTGACAAATAAAAAAATTAAAGAATTAGTTGAAAGGTTAGAAATTCGCACTCATTTGATGACCCTAATGTATGATTTTTTTTTTGTAGGAATATGATATTCTTATTTTCAGACTAACTTATATGTGTGTGTGAATATATGAATTTATTTGTTAATATATTATTATACCATCAAACAAATATTTATGTCAATCCAATATATTTTTTATAAAATTTATATTCTAACAAGTTGTGGTAATATAAACTTAAAATATCTCAAATAAGGATATAAAACACTAATTTTAAAAAAATGTATAATTGAATTTGTCAAAATACCTATAAAAATATACCTAATATATAACTGATCAAATAAATATGTCATGCATACTAATTAAAAGAGTTAGTTACAAGATCATTATTAAGCCATTTGAAAATTAGTTCATTTTGCTAATATATCATCATTATTCTAATATAAAATTAATCATACAAAATATTTTATTACATGAAGAAACAAATATATTTTCCAAGAGTCATAATATAGTTATTTTAAGAAATGAAAAATAAATGCATTAAAAATACAACTCAAAGGATAGCAACACAAAAAAATAATTTATTGATCATATATTGAATTTCCATGAAAAATTCTATAAGTTACTAATTTTATGAACTTATGGTCATATAGGAGGAAAAACTTTACGCACTATATATGAACTTATACTCATGAATAAAATAATAAAATATAAAGAAAGAGACACTTAAAGATAAGGATCTCATAAAAACTGTTTTCAAATAACAGTTGGTGAATATAGATATAAATTTGTATTGGAATTTCTAAATAAGGTATATGTAATAAATCTGAAATAATAAGTAACTTAAATATATTATACATATTAAATGAGACAATTAGTTGCAAAATTATTGTCGAACTATTTAACATACTATAATTGTTAATAAAAAATTGTGAAATGAAAAATGAAAAATAATATGTATGAGAAGTACTACTTACGAAAATCGAATTTAAAATTTCTTAAGTGGCATTTGGTGTGATGGAATCTAAGTAGATCCATATCCTAGTAATGTTAGACTAAATTGCCTGGACTCATAAGTTTGGTCTATTTGATTAAATTGCATCATCAGAAATCTTGATTGACATGGTAATACACATTACCATGGAAAAATTCACATTGGAAAAAAATCTTTATTATTATTATTATTATTTGCCATTGATCCTTCATTTATTAATTGCAACATAAAAGTTACTCAATATCAAAGAGACAAAATTTTACGCGGCAAATTCTCTTACAGGCGCTTGGTTCGAACATTATCACACTATTGATAATTATCATTATCAATATATCTCAAATTGAATTCTTGAATATTGATATAACAAAAGATTTTTAAAAATCTTCATCTCGTTTCTGGTGTATCATTGATTATATAATGAATTCGTCTCGTCTCGATAATCATGTAATGCATTAATATAAAGAATGCGAAAGGACCTTCTATCATGAGCTAAGGGGAAGCTAATAGAAGCCTCTCGTTGCACGAACAAAGAATTCTCATTGCAAGAGTCTAAATAATAATAATAATAGATAGATAGATAGATATTACATGAAAAAAGAATTAACCATTGACAATTAATTTCCGTGAATACTATGTTTAAAATATTAGATTATTGTATTTGATAAACATATTGAATTATTAGAAATTACAAGTAATAATATAATCTAAGATATAATTTTTTTAAGATAATGAAGGGTCTAGAGTTCTCATTTTAGCATATAAGTGAATTTTTTTTTTAGTGTGCACTACCTAATATTCGACTTGAGGCTTAATAGACCCTCTCTAATTTAGGTTCTGGTCGTGTTCACTTAAAAGGGATGAAGCTCTCCCAAGCATTGATTTTTTTTATTCACAAGACTCAAATTCAAAACCTTATTAAGGATAACGGGTGCTGAATTACTTGAGCAAATCCACCGGGATATCAAGTATCCGAATTGTGAAATTGTTGAAAATTGTGTCTTGAATTTTGACCTGATCTATTTCCTATTTTGTAGATTTAAATATCTACCTTTTGGTTAGGTAATATATTGAGAATACTGTACATTAGGATATTAAAGATAGAGAGACTATTTGGGAATATTATGTTGCGAGAGAATCATAGTCCATATATACTAGTTCTAATGCACGCACGTGCGCAATTGCTTTCATGTTTTTATCCAATCTCAATTTTGATATTATGGAAAATTTGTAAATTTATGAAAATTATGATTTATTTTTGTGAATATTTGGTAATTGTAACTAATTAAGTAAAGTTAGTTTTTTTAAATGGAAAGAAAGAGGTCAAATTTTTTTTTGTAAAAAATGGAGAATAAGTAGGACTTGGATTTTAAAATTAGATCAAACAATAGAAAAAATAAAAACGGTTACAACATGATACTCTTACTTAAATAATATTATAAGATATGTCGAGAGTTTCGATGGTACGCAGAGAGCGTTTAGAATGTGAGAGTATTCCGTGAGCGTCTAGAATGTGTGAATATTTAAGAATACAGATTTGCTCTATGTGTTTGATTCGGCGCAGCTGAAATAACAAAACTCTACAAATAATTATACATATATAGAGTATATTTAATTTGACATTATTTGGGAAAACGAGCGCCGAACTGGTCGATGTTATTTTGCTTAACTCCGTTGTTATTATTATTTTGTCGGAAAGTCTAATATGACCAAACCATTCATCCGTAGGACCCACACCAGGTCCACGCACGATAGACGGTCATGCTCCCGATGTCACTTCACATCGAATCATGCTAGACTTTCCGTATTATTTTGATAAAGAGAGCCGCCGCAATGGGAAAGCCAAACAATGCTTGAGGCGGGCCCACGCGTGTCGAAAGAGCACAAGAATAAGAAGTCGGCAGAAGACGGAGCCACCAATTTGAATTTCCGGCCTATGGGGGAAACGGAAAACGTTTTCCATAGCCCTCATAATCGGAAACGCGCGTGAAGAAAACCAATCCAACAGAGACAGATAGAGAGAAAGAGAGAGAGAGAGAGAAGACGCCGGCTTCCTCCAAGCAATGCATAAGAGAATAAAGTGAAAAGTCAGAGCTTCTCTCCCCACCCCACCTCCCCCACTTTGCGTAAGCCTCCTTCCTCCTTCTTCTTGTTCGATTCTCATAGCAGAGACAGAGGCAGAGAAGCAACTTCCTTTGCCCAGAGAGAGAGAGAGAGAGAGAGACAGAGAGAGGTATAGCTTGATTGATTGATTGTTCCAGAATGAACCAGAAGGCCAGCGTTTCTGAACAGCTGAATGCCAAGCACCGAAAGGTTCATCCTTTTTCCCATTGAACTTCGACTCCCATCTATTCCATATGCTCTGCTTTATCCTGTCTCTGTTGTTCTGGTTTTCCTTTTTCTCTTTTGATTGAACAGTATGACTAATTCGATCCAGCTCGCATATCTTTTGACTACATGGGCACCAACAAATCATTGGCCTTTTGATGTTTCCCTTTCCGATTTTTCTTTTCTCTGTTTTCCTTTCCCCCTTTCGTTTTGATCGGATTGTTTATTGAAAAGATGGATTTTTTTGTAGAGCATGGAGGTGAATAAGAACTGGGTTTGTGATGAATTTATTTGGGTGCTTTTCGATTATATGTTTGCTTCTATTGTTTAAATTTCGCTGCTTTGTCGGTGTTGCTTCAGAGGGTAGCCTAGGCTATGCAAGTGAAACGAAGTCGGGTTGCCCAAAAGTTCGTAGTTTTGCTGCTGTTTTCGTGCTTTTTTCAGCTCATCAGCAGGTAGATGAGTCCTGTGTTATCTGATAAGTTATTGAGCTTCAAGTGAGAACCTGCAAACTATTGGATTACTGTGAACAGGTACATCAGTGTTATGCTAGCAGTCTGTAGTCTTTACTGTACGAGAACTAGTTGCATACCTGAATTAGCTGTCCTAGTCTTTTAAAGACTATATGTGCCAGTGTAATGCCATCCGTCACATACTGGGATTCCATAGTAGCACATGTACAGTAGTTGTTTTTCAATCAGTACGTTTGTCCATCCCGCATTGGGGGTGTGCAGTAGTTCACGTACAGCAGTGGTTTTTGACGGAGTCCATTTAGGATGTAGACTGTTCGTAGAGATATACTCATTTTTACTGAGTGAAAGGGGTCATTGAGTTACATTGTGGGTTCTAGATACTTGAACTAATCTGTTGTGCAACATTTTGGAAGATTATTGAAATCCCTTTGGCACCATGTTAGTTGAACTAGGTGAACTCATTTTCAATAAATATGTATTTCATAATATTTTCCCTCCAATGGAAAGGGCCAACATATTTCGATTGCATTACTAATTAAGTAATATAAAACCACTTATGTGACAGTTTCGTCAATAAGTAAAGTAACTCTATGAAATCCGCATACAGTTTATCTTTGATTAATTGAACCTAGACTGATAGTACAGAACTAACTAAGTTCTTGTGTTTGTACATCTATAGCGCGCCTCAGTTTTTTGACTAATTTTCTTTCTTCTGGTGAGTCTGAGTTGATGCATGAAATTGTATCTCTCATATATGACATTGCATATCTTTTTCCATCAGTTGAGATTGTTGGCTTTGATTGTTGCTTTCCTGGGCAGATATTGGAGAGTCTACTTAAGTTGCCAGAAAACAGGGAGTGTGCCGACTGTAAAAGCAAGTAAGCACCTTATTAATCATGGGAACGAAAGCTTGTTCGAATAGATTGATTATTGAACTCTGAAAAAATAATAAAGAAAACCATATATACTCATCGCAGTACAGGCAGGCTTAACATGGCAATTTTCCTTTATGTGTCTCCTGGAAGCTCTGATTTGTAATGCTCACTTCTTTTCCATGCAGAGCTCCTCGATGGGCAAGCGTGAACCTGGGGATATTCATTTGTATGCAATGTTCGGGAGTACATAGGAGTCTTGGAGTACACATATCTAAAGTACATAATCATTAGCTTTCGACTTAAAACACATTTCCATTGTCAGTAGTTGGTCCAATGTTTAGTGAATAAGTTTTGGTTAAAACATGCCTGGAAAGTTAAATATTCTTTTGATCCAGGTGAGATCTGCTACCTTAGACACCTGGCTACCCGAGCAAGTTGCTAATATTCAATGTGAGCACCATGATTGTGTTAAACAACTCCTGCTTAATTTCTGATGTGAAGATCGAAAGGACTAAAACTTAATTTTGCTTTCCTGGTCAGCTATGGGAAATGAGAAAGCAAATAGCTACTGGGAAGCAGAGTTGCCTCCAAACTATGACAGAGTTCGGATTGACAATTTTATTCGTGCAAAGTATGGCTCCATAGGGTGATCAGTACCAAATAGTAATTTTCCTGCTCGATTCATGAAGCTGCTTCCATTGTTTGTTTGTTTTTATTACTGTAGCTCACTAATTATTGCACTATTAGGTATCAAGAGAAAAAATGGATTCCTCGTCCGGGAAATGTAAAATCTTCTCCAAACATGACCAAAAGTAAATCCCCCATTCACCAGTCTGTGGCCAACAATGATGTCAGGCATGAGCATCAGGGTAACAGACAACATGCTTTGGAGGATAGGAAGAATTCACTTTTGCCTAGCGCAAACAGCAGAGTTGTTGCAGAAAGTAAAATTTCGATGCCTTCAAAAGTAAACCAACAGGTAAAAATCAACCATACTTTTGACAAGTTTCCAGTATAAAAGTTCCAGATCTATTGAAGTTTGGACAGGGGTCTCCAGTTTTCTGTTTCCTCATGAAAGTGTTTTTCTTTCCGAGGAAGAAAAAGGTTCTTCTTTTTGAATATTTTCAAAGCATAAAAGACTGGCTTCCATGCTTTCATTACCTTATATTCTTGTGTTTTTCAAGAAAAAGGAAATGAAGATTAGGACAAATTTGGAGAACTGGATAGAAACACTTCTATTGATTTTTTCATGTTCATTATGTTAGGCATTCAAAAGGAAAAAGAAAAATCACATTTTGATTTTAGATTGAGTACAATTAAACAATAGGTAATCTTTTCAGATAATTTCTGACCCAAAACTGCATGAAGTCATGGAGAAACCTAAACCAGCACCTACAATCCCTAGCCCCCATTCCATGAAACGGCAGCAGGCAACTTCTGCTCTGGTAACCCCCATGCTCTCCTTTTATTAGTCTACATGTTTGATTGTAGATCGAGTACGAATTAGGATTAGCAATTGGTATATTTTTACAGGTAATATCTGACTCAAAGCCGCGTGAAGATGTGGAGAAACCAAAACCAGCGCTGACATCCCCTGTCCCCCAGCTCATGAAACAGAAGCCGCCAACTTCTGCTTCAGTAGGCCCACCACCCAAAGTTGATTATGCCACTGAGCTTTTCAATTTGCTGGGCATGGAAGATTGTAAAGAGAATGGAAATGGGATGAATTACTCTAATAGCGATTCGTCGACAGGTTCGCATTGTATGTTGCTTTTGAAATAAATTTTCCAAGCAATGACTGTTTAACATTAAGATATTCCTTTTTCCTGAAAAACTGAAGTTGGATGATTCACACTTTCAGCTGTGGAAACAAAGTCAACATCCGTAGGAAGCAGAACATCAGCAGAAGATGTTAAGAAAGATATGGGCAGCCTCTTCAACGAAGTATACCTAAAAACTATGGAACAAGTAAGAATATTGTCAGTTTTTTTTTTTTTTTGGAATCCCGAAAACTAAGGAAATAAATATGTCTGGTATGTAGTGGGGGGACATTTTCATCATACTTTATAAGACATGTAGATAATCTATGTTGAGACATTTGTCTCACGCGTTTTCTTCATCCTTCAATAAGCGAAAAGGGGGGAGAAAATGTAAAACTAACTGTCTAACTTCTCCCAGACCAAGTAAGACTTCTGAAATAATAATATTCATTGAATTCTTTGCGCAGGCCCACATGGTGTCCCCAGTCTCGACCCATCAACAGCAACTTGGGATTGTGTCTCAAAAACAGTCATCAATCATGGCTCCCATGTCAGAAAGATACAGTGGTCAACCTCAAAATTCTAATGCCAAGCTTCATCGGTCTGGTATTAATGGCGCCCCCTTACCAATTCAACAAAACTGGGCAGTCATAGGCAATCACTCTCCTAGAATGATGCAGGTTGAGCTCATTTTTATGTCTCTATACATAGTTGCATATAAACGTTGTGTATGTATTGCTAACTTTTGTAAAGTGATATCTATACCAGATACCAAATGGTCAACAGACTAAGCTTGTTAGTTCAGTTCCTTACCCAACTCAGAGTCAGAGGTATGCTTAAAAAAAAAAATCTTATTACGGTTACTATTCATTGTTTTTTACATTCATTTGCAGATTTGCGACGTTGTTGACTAAATAAAAAAAATCATGTTAGATTGTGCTTAATTTATATAGGATGGTGATGGAATGGTTGACATCTTCGGAATTGTAATCTAACATTATTTTCTTTATTTTCTTAATGTGCTCAAGACGAGAAATGAAAAATCAGTTTCACATAAGTGGGACGAATCTCGACTAGATACTCCTTTGGACAAGGGGCTTTATATTTTTATGCCCCATTAGAAATTTAGAAATGGTTTTTTGATCCCCAGACGGACGGACCTACTGATTTCATTATTTCTCTTGTAGCAGTTATAGCGGTAGGCCAGGAGCTCCAATAAATGGTTCAATAGGCGGAAGAGCGGCTTTTGCCCCACATTCAAAGCCCCGACCCTCCATTACGCCGACTCCATCAGGGCATGATTATGATTTTTCATCTCTAACTGAAGGAATGTTTGCAAAACGGTAAATAGTTGGTTTCCTAGTTTCATCCAGCAGAGGGATTAGTTAATCACTTAGCATGAAATTAGCATTTTAGTCAATATTTGGTTTGGGGTTCTTCGCTATACGAAGGTTAGATTGATTCTTTGTATTATATTTCTGATTTGTGATGCTTGTGTTACAATAAAGGCGGGGTTGTATGCATGATACATTTTTTTCCCGAGAATTAATGAAGATGAAATGAAAATTGATCGGTGTAAGTTCGTATTTTATCTTTCAATGATGACTCTTGTGACTTTTTTTTTTGGTCGAACGAAGCATATTTTATTGAACACGCCATAATTTTCATTGGGACCTTGTTGAGGCCACCGACCAACATGACGACTAGTCTGCCAATGACGGGGCTAGACAAAATACAACCGACTAAAGGACGACTACCAACCGGGGCCGTCCACATAGACAAGCAAACCCACAACATAAAAAATATCAAGGAATCACAGCCACTGGATGTCATTCAGATTGGATCCGAGACGATACAGGACATAACAATTAATCACGAACTAACTAGACTTAGCACTCCTTCGTATAGACACCGGGGTGGTGGACAGAGGTGGGTACCATTGGACTACGTCGGTAAATCGTCGACGATAATCATTCGGGTAGCCATAACTTTTATTTGCCAGTGAACAGAGGGCCGTGACCATAAAAGATGCCAAAGGTCCCGATCAGTATGGGGTGAGTGGCCATGGTCCAGACCCGAGTCGAGACCGATCATCAGGGAGATCCGAGGGTGATCAACCAAGATGGAGTAGAAGCAGTGGAGTGATAGTGAAGGCGCGGCAGTGGAGGAGCGGCAATGGAGGAGCGAACAAGACACGACAATGGAAGGAGGAGGAGGATCGGGATGGGGAGCCGTGGGTAGAGGGGGTAGGGAGGTGGAGTCGGATTTGGGAGAAAGGGGCAAAGAAACTGATAGAGACAGATGAGGGAAGAAAAATAATCGATCGAATCAGGGGTCAAGGGATCGCCGCTAGACGTGAAGGCAGCAGCTGCGGAAGTTTAGTTGTTGACCTTTTATCGGGTTTTAATAGGCTAAGGACCCACTTTTGTTAGGCTTTATTTTGCAACACATTGGCTGAAAATCAAATCAGTAGCACTACAGAGAAGCTGTGGAAACAGAGTTGAAATTCGGGTACAGAGGGCAGCGCGCAGCTGTAAATCAAATCTCGATTGGGATGTCAAACGAACTCCGATTGAGACGAAATTTTGACAGCGGCTTCACGACACGTGGGGCTAAGTTTTGAATGGTCAGAATTTTTATTTGAGCTCTATAGGTGCTGTTTCAGCTGGTTTTGTAAACCACCCCCATGTGGATAACAAATTTGGTGTTTGGGTGATCCAAGAGAATGTTTCTCTTGAGTTTGGTGATCCAAGGGTTTACCCTTAATGAAAAACATTGTATAACCTTCATTGATAGTAGATCGTTGATTCGGAATTGGTCCCGTGATTTTTCCCCACATCGGGATTTTCCACATAAAATTCTTGGTGTTCTTTTCTTTTACTGCTTATTGGTTGATTTGTTTGGTTTCTATCTCGATTACACTAGTAGGTGATGTGCTCGACCAAATGATAACACAGCAATTAATCTTCCTTCCCTACTAGTGTAATCGAGATAGAAACCAAACAAATCAACCGACAAGCGGTAAAGAAAAGAACACCAAAAATTTTACATGGAAAACCCCGATGTGGGAAAAAACCACGGGACCAACTCTGAATCAACAATCCAATGAAGGTTATACAATGTTTTTCATCAAGGGTAAACCCTTGGATCACCAAACTCAAGAGAAACACTCTCTTGGATCACCAAAACACCAAATTCGTTACCCACACCGGGTGGTTTACAAAACCAGGTGAAACAGCACCTACAGAGTTCGAATAAAAATTTTGACCGTTCAGAACTTAGCCCCACGTGTTGTGAAGCCGCTGCCAAAATTTCGTCTCAATCGGAATTCATTTGACATCTCGATCGAGGTTTGATCTCCAGCTGCGCGCTGCCCTCTGTACCCGAATTTCAACTCTGTTTCCACAGCTTCTCTGTACTGCTACTGATATGATTTTCAGCCACTGTGCTGCAAAATAAACCCTAACAAAAGTGGGTCTTTGGGTCTATTATAGTCCGATAAAAGCCCAATACAATTTGAGCCCAATTTCATCCAAATTGGAGGGATACCCAACAAATCTATATGTGTATGATTCTTGTGATTGTCGGAACTTATATCGGTAGATGAAGCATCCTTCGGAGACCGAACTGCGATGGGTCATGTTGGTTATCACTCCTTCTGGCATACTGTGTTTGTATAGATTATTCATCATATAGCCAGGAAATTGCTACCATAAGAAAATTGCAAGTTTGTTCAAAGCGTGCAGTGGGATCTTACCGACTTGGTACCGTCCAATGCAGCTGGAATGGAGTAACTTTTTATGTGCCAACTCCATTCTATTCGTTACGAAGCTTGGTCTTATGTCATGTTTGGTATGCCAAAAACGAATCTAGTTGATTGAGAGAAAATGGTGATATATATATATATTTTTTATTGAGCCTTAAAGTACGAAGGAGGGCAACTAATATGCTGGATTTACTTATCAAAATGTCAATCTGTATATTTATAGATATTAGTGGATCTACACATGTGTTGCACATGAAACATTCTTTATATAATAGATAATACTAAACTATTAAAATAAAAGATAGTGTAACTCAGTGACGAACGCTCCGTTAGGTAATCAAAAGGTCCCGAATTTGATACTCGTGAGATGATTATATGTGTCCCTTTATTAACTATTAGATTTTCTATGTTATTAATAGGCCTTCTCGTAATTTTTTTTTGTTAAAAAAAGCTAGAAGATAGGATTGATTGTGGCACTATTCATGAATTTTGTTGATTTCCTAAATCTAGCATGAATTTTATTTTTTTTTATCATTGAAATAATTTTCCCCATTTGTTCTTTAAATTTCATTGAATTATCCGATTTTTATATTTATTTCATTTAATTATTTTGCTTATTTTAAAATTTTATTTTTAATTTCTAATTATTGTTAATTTTTATTTTTTCTATGAATTTTATTTTTTTCTTAAAATTTTTATGTACTTATTTAATTTCTATTCCATTTTCTTAACTTCTCTGAATTTATAATTTTCCTGAATTTTCTCTATTTTTCTACTCTCTCTTTTTTTTCTTTTCTTTTTTTCTTTTTTCTATTTTGCCGCATAACCAAACGCTATTCTTCACCCCCATCCATTTCTTCTGCTTGATTGGACATTTAGCACTTGTTAGTATCATGTCCACATAAATGGGTTCATTGGAACATTTTAAGATAGCAGACGTCTTATTATTTGTAGATTCAGTCGCAAAACATTACATAATATGGTTTCATCGATAATTATTTAGCAGTAGCTAGATGGCTCCGGAAGGTATCTAATTCTAAATTAGAAAATTACATGATTTCCTTTGTTTTTTTTTTTGGCAATGAAAACACATAATTTCCTTGTTTTCCCAAATCTAACATATGTTTTCAAGTTTTCTATAAGAGCAAGTAATTTGAGTTCTGTTTCAAATTTAGCACACCATCCATCAACATCTATTCTTTAACTGAAAAATCTAACATAGCATACTGAAGACCATTTCGTGCAGGCGTTGATTTATTATGGAGCCCAACAATAAAAATTGTGTTCTTTTCTTTAAAAAAAATGAAAATCCAAATTTGTTTCACATCCACATGACCGAATTTCCTCTTTTTCCCCCTCTCTATAGCCTAATATGGGTAGAGAAAAACCAATTGCCTCTCTTTCACCAGGGGCGTGTCGACTCGGACCCAGACACAGTCTCGATCGAGGTCTTCCTAGATCCAATATGTCATTGTACACTATGGATAACGTGCTAAGATTTCAAACAAAATTCAAACCACTTATTCTTACAAAAAAAAAAAGTTGTAAGATATTTGCAAGGGAAAGTTAGTAAACCACATATTTTTCTAGATAATTTATTTTGAACAAATCGATGTACATATAAAATAATTAACTCTCGAGTCGGCTTCTTATGTCACCACCTAAACAAAATTAAAACCACCTTCTTTCACTTGCATCATTAGAATTCTAAACCTTTCAATACTGCTACATTAACAGCCGTTGAAAATATTAAAGAATTTTTATTAATCTAATTTCAACCTAGTAAAATTGAGCTTTCCACTAGAATATGCAATATCTTTTGCACACTATCTTAGATATAATATATTATTAAATAGTTCCCTCAGAAGATTATAACTATTTAATTGCGCAACTACACGATTTAATTGTAAAAATAAAATATTATTTTACACATGCAATAATATATGAAATTTTCCAATAATTTATAGAAATAATATGCAGTGTACTTAGTATCAATTATGTCATCAAGTATAATATTCACAAAAAAGAAATATGTATTTTGTGTATATATATTTTGGATATGCATTTTGTGTATGTAACGAGGCATGTTAATATCAGATTTTATATATCTTCAGGAATTATACCTATTCAAACATTATCTGCTACTTAAAATAAATAAAAATTTTATCCATGTATAGGCTGCACAAAGTGTGCATTTTTGCCGGTTTATATGAAACGATCTATTATATCTATATAAAAGCAAATAGCTGGAGTCCATAGAGTCGTATTCTTAAATCCTCAACTCTAATCAAATCTTGGAAATCCTCTCATGGTGCAATGTCTCTTCACGTTCTCTTGTACATCTATCATATTTTTGATACTCAATCAATTAATTTGAAATAATTAATTACATCCATGATGATTCCAATGAGTCAAGGATATTGACTTTCACAATCCAAGATGGAGAAAGAAGAGGATGTAATAAGGATTAATAAAGATTACCTTTACGAACAAGTTTACAAGTAATAGAGAAAATAGTGGATGAGTAATACACAACCACTTGAGTGAGACACTTGTCATTTAGGAGTGGAGTTTTACACAACCAAGTGATTGTGTATTACTCACCTAATATTTTCTCACAAATAATGACTTTTCAATGAAAATAAAAAGATTAAAATGTATTTTTTTACACAAATCAATGAGTCTTATTTCTACCTCATCTAATGCGTGGCCTCTCCCCTCTGAGTTTTAATTCACTCTGCCTCCACACATTATGCTTCAACGAGGTATGTCTCTCTTTTCGTTTCTCTATTTCTTTGTTTTTGGTTTTTTATGGCCCGGTGGGTTTTGCTCAGATTTCAATGGTGCTTTCTATCTGATCAGTTAACAGAGAAAGGGAGAGGAGAGGAGTTGATTTTTTTGTTCAATTCAGCTATTTATCAGTTGGTTTCAAATGCTTTGAAATATCAGTGCAGGAGTCGGAGTCGGAGTCGGAGAAGCAGTATTTTCTCGAAAGCCAGCCTCTATAAGCTCCCTCTCTCTCCACTCTCTGACTCTCTCTCGAGCTCTTCCACTCTGTGGAATCCATCCCACAATTTGAAGTCTGTATTCTTACTAAAGAATAAGTGTTATAATTCATCAATTTACACAACCTTTGAAAAATTGGCCACAAAAAAAAAAACCTCTGACAAAAATTTGACTGTCAACCCATCAACTTTACATTTGTATAGTTAAATTCATTAAGAATTGATTCGTTTTCAAGCAAATTTTCTGATAGAAAGTCATGCTAATGAAAATCAGCTGCTTAGTATGATTGACCGTTGAACTCTGTGGAGTTCACACTGATTGTTTCAGGCCAAATTAAGCCGAATCAAGGTATGAGTGATCGAACCGAACACAGTATCAGAAGTCGGGGAAGTCGTGGAGGAAGAAGATGGAGTCGAGGTGCAGGAGCTAACCTTCCTCCTCCCCCATATCCCACACCACGCTGACACCATTCCGAAGAAGAAAATCAGGATTCTTGAAGTCGACGGCGTAGGAAATAGAAGAGAAGAAGAAAATGAATATGTTGGGATGATGTATGGGGTTCTGACCTTTGGTTCTTGCAGAGTTGTTGGCTTTAATCATCATTATTTTTTTTTAATGTGAATCATGGTATTCAGAAATCCAATTGGGCCCCGACTTTCAATCAAAAGTATTTAAGATTTATATGATCAAAAGTATATTTTCCCTTTATTTATTTATTTATATAACATATACACATATATATCACTTTCAATCCTCTTAGTCTATTTAAGATTTTTGAATTTTCATCGATTTAGAAAAATATTTAGCAAAAACTATAATTATATGCTTTTTCTTAAATAAAATATGAAGTATGTAAATATATTCTTTTCAAACTTATGTTCGAATGGATGGTTAAAATTCTAATAACCGCAAGCGCTTCCACAATGCGCAGGTTTCAGGACTAGTTAATTAGCAAAAAGAGTAAACTATCTCACTTTAATGATTACTAGAGCATCACCCACACGTACCATGCGGAGAATAATTTACTCATGTTTCGCATTGGGGAGAAGTATAGTAGAAACCCTATAAATTTGTTTCATTTTGAAATTTCTTGTCCTATAAGATTTGATCCGTAAGTCACTTTAATCCTATTTGTAACCTGTTATTATGGAGCTGCAGACGAGCACTTCACACCGTCAAATCTGTCATAACATACCGTTAATTATTCACGTGTCAGTTTTCCATTGGCTGAAAATTAAAACATTAGAAAATCCAAAAATTTAAAATAATAAATCCACATGTCAACTTTCTATTGGCTATCACACCCATGATAATTTATCTAATCTATCTCATTTTGTGATCCAATTTACTTCCTATTGTTTCATCAACTGATTGAATGCTCAATATTGGAACAAAATTCGCCTACTGTCCATGCGGAAATAAAGTTCCTTCCACCAGAGGCTTTAGTTTTCATTTCGCCTATTGTCCATGTGCAAATAAAAAATCCTTCCGCCAGACTTTTAGCTTTCATCTGAGTGACGTCTAGTTGGTTAGGCACTACCTCAACGGGAATGAGCTCAGCCGCAAGCAACAATCAAGGTCATCTAGAAATCAACAAATACGAGCTCAATTTGTGGGAGATTAACTTTACATAATAAACACTTGCCAAACTCTTGCTTTTACCTTACATTTGATTTTAAATCTTAACAAGCATTTGTTTTATGGGTTTCATGTCCAACCGATCTTGCTTGAGAGCTGAAGGCGAAACATGATATTATCCTAAACTTGTAAATTGAATGTTTGCCCAAATTCTATGAGCATATCTTCTCTCTATTAGTAAAAGAAGTACCATTTTATCCTTCAGCTTCAAGATAAGTTCGACATGATACCCATAGATAAACGCTCGGTAAACTTTGGAACCAAGTGAAAAGTTAACAATAAGAGTTGGATAAGCGTTGATTAAGTAAAATCACCCTTGATCAGGCTCATAAAAGATTTATCTTCTAGACAGCGACCTACCTGTGCAGCCTGCGAGCTGACCCATTCCCTTTGAAGTAGTACATAAGCAACTCTTATCACATAGGTGAAAAATGAATCAGGCGGAAGAACTTTCTTTGTTATGGTAAGACTAGGAAAAAAAATCTTTATCTAATAATTATAGTTGTTTATAAATAAAAAAAATTGATACCAGTCTAAAACATGCGATTATTGCAACTGCTATATCATTAGTAGCTATACAAGAAACTTACAATTTTGAAATGAAGTCGATAACTGCTTCATTTTAATCCATATGCATAAGTAAAATAGACTCCTAGAGTAATAGATAATCTCTCATCAATGAAACAAAATAATAAAATAATTTATTAAAAATTAAGAGAGTTGATTTAATTATGTTAAGCTCCTTTATGAAAATTCAATATCTTATTGGCTATTAATAAAAAAAAACTCAACTTCAGAAAATAACTAATAAATAAGTATTTAATCGGATGGTAATTTTAATTTTTATTATAAGATTAACATTATTATAATATATCAACATATGGCAATATTAAAAAATGAAAATTAAATATTTAAAATAAGGATGTCATAGAATTTTATATTTTAAAAATGTGTAATCAAGTTTTTGTGAGAATCTATAAAAAAAAACTATCGAATATACAAATAATTGAGACCATTAGTTGCAAAATATTTATTGAACCATTCAAAAAAACTCTAATTTACTAGTGTTTTACCTATGTGTTGCACGAGATTTTGACATGAATTACTTTTTAAAATAAAAACCTATTTTAAAATATTGCATATTCATTTATGCTTATAAAAAATTTATTTTTACAAATATTTTAGAAATAGTACATATTTCATTCATTATTTTAGTACTGCATAATTTTATTCCATAAGTATGCAATAAATATATACCTTCTTTTTTCAATACAGACATATTTATATATTGGGAATTCTTTAATGTGATTACTAAATATGCATATTCAAATTGGTATTATAAGGTCTTTAGTTGCTTATATTTGAAAGTCAAGTGAATGATTCGCATAAAATTTTAATAAACCATATCCGGTTGAATTTGTTTTCTTTAACGTTTAATCAGGTTCTTTCCATTTCATTGCTACAATATTGATATTACTGCACCTTTTATATTATTCTCCAACTACAATTTACTTGGCTTACTTTATCATTGTTGAAATATAATACAAATTAAAAGATTGAACATTTATATTTGAGTTTAAGTGGTTTAGGTATTTCGATTTTCGATTACTTAGGCAGCGAAATTTTACTTTTTATTAATTAAATTATTAAAATTGTACCTTTGAATAATTATATTTTAACTATTTTCATTGTTATGATATATCAAGTGTAACCGTACAAAATTCTTCATGAAATATACATATTACATGTATTTTTTATTTTTTTACTTATATATAATAATAAATTTAAAACTAATTATTGCATGATAAATATACCAATTCTCCTTTAATATATGTAGATGTAGATTATAGATCATATTATAAATTATAGAGTAAATAGAATACAACTTAATCTTAATAGAGAAACTTCTTTTTTTTTCAGATAAATTATAGTTGCTTGATGATTACGATATTTTCAAAAAATTATTGGTAAAAGAAATTCTCTATAGAGTGATTAACTTTATATGAAACTGTGACAATATATGGAGAGAACTAGCATGTCCTGCCGAATAAAATATTAATTTAAATTCAGATAGTCAAGATTAGGATATACCTTCGATGACAACGTGGCAATATTCGTATGTGATCCTCTGAAAAAACGCACACATGTAGATCCTCCAATGGGTGATCGACTTCAGGCTATTCTCACAACGATAGGAAACACACTTATCTTGATGTTTGATAATAAAATAGACAAAAAGAAAAATCTCTCGGCTCCCTATCTTTCTCCTCTGGATTGCCCGTAACCACCAAAAGGGACAGGTAATCTTTCTCTTTCTCTCTCTTTTTTTTAAATGAAAAAAAAAAAACGAATATGTGGCTTTGGCAAGGGAATGTCTCTCTTTTGATTTGGTTAATTGCCACGGCCAATACCGAATTTTATTTATATATGAAAAAAATTCACCAATATGGAATTGGCGTTCAATTGACAGCACATTTCGACATATATATCTCATTAATGTCGCTTATTATTCATCAATAACTTACTTTTTTTTCTGAATTGCCCTCACATTTCCACCAACCTACATAAATTGGTTTGATTTAAGAAAGAAAATTCCACCGAGAAGGAATGTCCATAAAATTTTCAGAATCCAATTGGACCATCTTTATATATCATTATCTAATATGGGTTCGTATTAGAAAACTTATCAGTCCTATCATAATTTTTTTTAAAAAAAAATTGTGTAATTTCTCCAAAATTAGGTCTCTTTTTTTTTTCTTGCCTTTTCTTATATAATGGTGAAATGCACTCCCAACCCTCTAAGTTTTCTTGAATCCTGAGTTGACCGAGTTATTTTATTTTATTTTTTATTTTTTTTCATTTAATCATGGTATAAGAGAGTCAAGTTAATTTTTTCGTTAATCCTATTAACAGTTCCGTTACTCAACTCGATCGATTGTGGGAGAGTGTCAATTTTGATCAACTATTAAGGCTCCCAACTGTCCTTTGATAAAATTTCATGGGTAGAGAGTGCATTAATTTTACTCCTATATAGCAAGATGCAATTGAAGCTGAAAATTTTACTCTTTCTAGGATTTTTTATTTTCCTTTACCCTAAAAAAATATTGATATGAAATAGACTTAATTATTCAAAAGAGAGATTAATGAATATCTTTTCACCACATATTATTTTAGTTTTTCGATTTTTGTCTTTACTCCTTTTTAAACTATTTGATCCCCTTGAGTTGTACTCTAATATCATGGAATTGAGCCATATAATATATAACGTACAAGACGACGTTATATTAGTAATTTATTTTAGAAAATAATTTCTATAAGAAGATTATTGATTTTTTTCAGCTTCAATTATATAAGTTTTCTGAAAAAAATTAATTTATTTTGAAATATTTTGCTTTTTTTTTTAATAAAAGTCTTTAACATAAATGGTCATTGTAATTCAACTTTGTTTCCCGCTTAGAATTTTCTTTAATTAAACAAATTTCTACGTCTTATTTAATATCACTGAACGCTTGATGATCCTTCTTTCATCAAATAAAATTGAATGATTAGCTTTTTGGATCTTTTAAATTATTTCATGGAAACTATACTGGTAAATGAATTGTTCTATTAAAATTTAGCTAATGCACTCTCAAATAATTATTTGTATGCTTATTTTATAATGTTGTTCTATTAAATAAACAAGTATCTACAAAGTTCAAGCAGCTATCAGGAAATTACAACAATTCTTTCAAACAAAAAGATTATTATATTCATATTAACAATTATAATTGAATTTAATTTCTTTTTTGATCAAGTACTGAATTTAATATAAAACCTCATTTCACCCTCAGTCTGCATTAGATGCTTCGCCTCGTCACCGTATCACCACTTTGCTGCCAAGGTTCTAGAAATTGTATATGGATGGTAAATTTATGCATTAAGTCATAGTTATTGGTGTTTTCCATAAGTCATGGATTTTTTTTTTCACCTCACAACATGCCGTTTATTTTTTCACCTTACAACACAGTCTTTTGGCGTGGAGTTTTTACAAGAATTACAACTAGAGGAACCTAAAACTAATAAAATAAAATAAAAAATTTTAAAGTAGAGGCGATAACAGAGAAGGAGGGTGCTTTCTAGTCGGCCGCCCACCCTCCGATCGATGTCGACGTAGCGGTCTGACCCTGCGACCTCGATTGAGGGGGGCGGCTGGCGGGGTGCAAATCTCTCCTCTAATTTTCTTTTTCTTAGTTAGATTATTATTATTTTATTTTATTTGTTTTAGGTTCTCTTTAGTTACAATTCTTGCAAAACTCTCCCAAAAAACTGTTACGTCAGCATACCATTCCGTTTTTTACCAAATACTGACGAAATGATGTCCGGTGCCAAAAAAAAAAAAAGAAATCCTCATGACGTATGGTGAAATTATTTCATCTTATATTGCAGCAAGAAATAATAAAAAAAAGAGTGTTATATGGTATTATTTTCCCTTAACCAAATATTTTGAAGAAATGTTTAGTCGAACAAGTTGAAGAAGAAGTGTTAGCGTAATTGAATGCCTATATCGATTTATTAGAGTAATGCCATAGAATGGAAGGACAGAATGGGCATTACGTTCCTTTCATGCGTACCAGACGCAACCTTAGAGAAAATAAATTTTCTTCTAACTGCTACTTAGAGCCTCGTGTTGAAGGCTTCCCCTCCGTTAACAATTTGGGACGAGGGTCGGTCAGTCGTTTGGAACGGTGGGGAGGTTTCACTCTAGAATTAAAGAGCTACTCATCCCATCCATTTCTTCTGCTTGATTAGTCGTTTAGCACTTGTTAGCATCATATGTCCACATAAATGGGTTCATAAAACATTTTAAGATGGCGGACGTCTTACTACTTGTAGTTTTTGTCAGGGAAAAAAAAAGTACATATGGTTTCACTGCGAATTACTCAATAGTAGTTAGATGCTCCAGCAGGTACCTGAATTGTATTAAGAAACCCATGATTTGCTCATTTTCCTAAATCTCATATGTTAAAAAAAATTATAAAAGCAAATTTTTAGAATTTTGTTTTAAATCAAGCACGCCGTTAATCAAAGTCCATTACTTGACGGAAAAATCCGACATGGCATACTGATAGATCATTTAGCACAGACGTGGATTTATTAAGGGGCCAACACCAGAAAATGTGTCTTTTTATTTTTATGAAAAAAAACCAAATTAACTCTATACTGTCTTCCCCTCTTCTTCAGCTTAATATGAGAAGAGAAACACCAATTGCTTCTCTATTCCACGAGGGGCTGCGTAGACCCCGACCTAGACCCAGTCTCGATCAAGGTGTTCCTGGACCCAATCTATTCCTACAGCAAGGGACCCTGGCCACCGCTGAAGAATGCCGTGGCCCACTGCAATCACCGTGTTTGGACCGTCGTCCACCTTCTGCCCCTGCTGTTAGTAATATAACAATTGATATAAAGGAACTAGATTTCTATTAGTTGGTGTATGATGAATATCAGAAGTATCTAAGTGGCTGCATTTATTTCACGAAAATAAACTCAAAAAAGAAAGATTGAAGAAGAAAGAATGAATTAATTTGGGACCACGAGAGAAAGAAGGAATTGTTGGTTTGCGTGGAACAAATTTTGGTTTCTCTTTAAAGGAAAATTGAAAAGAACATAGCATTCATGCGGTTTCTGTTGTTTGCCCCACAGTAAATCCCACATGTCCACAAAACAACACCCTGTCAATATGTCATATTACATTTTTCCATCAAAGAATTAACAGTGATTTATATCGAGCTAGATTTGAAACAAAATTTATATCACTTAATTCTTAGGAAAATTAATATGTGCTAGGGAAAGTTAGTAAAAGATATATTTTTTTCTACATAATCTATATTTGACAAATCTATGAACTTATAATAATTAACTCTCAAGCCGACTTATCACGTCACCACCTAGGGCAATAAGTAAAAGAAACAATAGAAGCAACTGGCAAGTAACATTCTCTTAGCAATCTGATGTCTTGGCTTAGTTGGACTTGGACAATAACATAAGCAAGGCGTCTTCTCAGGGGAAAATTTTTAATGAAAGGGGGAGTTCAAGGGCAAATACATAAAGTGATCCTATCAGTCAGATAAACTGAGGCAATTATCTTCAAGAGTGAGCTGAAATGGTTGTTTGAGCATACCTTCAGCAACGCGAGATGGTTATTGTGGGGTGGCACCCAGCAAAGATACTTGTGCAAGCTTTTGGCTTTCCATCGCAGCCTTGGCACGCGCTTTTCTCTATTGTGGGGTTAAACTTGCATATCGATGTCTAACTTGTTAATGTGTCCAAAATAGAAAGGACAAAAAAAATGAAATGAAAAATAAATCTAAACTTCGCCGCTTAATTGTATATGATCAAATAAAATTTATGGTGAGTAAAATTATTTTAAAAACTGGTCGCCTATTTAAACAAGAAGAAAGTTTATGGTCTTTTCTTTTTAAGGGACCTCTTGATGAGGATCGTGGGCATGACAATGAGGCTGATGCACACAAGTTTGGAAGTCGGACTCGTGAAGAGGGAGCTGAAGCACAAGATTTTGGAGGCTTGCATGTTCCGAGTGGGCCAATCACACGGGCGAAAGCCAAACAAATCCAACAAACTATGTAGAGCTTGCTGATGGGCTTTTTGGGCCAAGAGGAGTCTAATTCAATTGGGTCTCCAAAGTCTTTTATTCAACTGATTTGCCATGAGATGCTGAAGATGGAATAAAAGACTGTTAACTATTCTAGATAGTCTTTATTTAATTTCCTTTGTTATTTCTGGCTTTAGGAAACTAAAGTTATTCAAGTTGCCTAGTTTATTAGTTTTCAGTTTCTCCTAAACTTATATAAAGGAGGCTGAGTAGCTGATCATAGGCAGACTATTCTGGTATTTTGGTGAGATTTTCTCCTTTGTTCTTCATTGAACTCCTTCGATCGAACAAGTATGACAACTTGTAATTGTTCGGCACAATATGATATTATTGGTTCTTGTTTCTTCATAAAAAACGAGTCAATAATCCTTATCTTGATATTGTTGGTTCTTGTTTCTCTATAAACAACGGGTCAATAATCCTCTTCATCTAAATCTGTGTTTAGCGATCTAGGAATCGATTCAAGTTGGTCGTCGGGTTTCACAATCCTTTGTGAGGTTCGCATCACCTCTAACGGGGTGATGCATAGTACATTTCATACAATTTCAGAGGATACTGAAATAAGAGCCCCATAGCAGTAACCATTCAGGCAAATGCACAGTTAAAGAATAGGCATGAGCCGCTTACAAGAGGGAGCTAAAAATATATAGATATTCAGCAAAAACATGACCGCCAGGAAAAATAATAACGGCTAAAACCGATGGTGCAGAAAACCTTTTGAACAAAATCTTTTGTTTGAAATGAGCGAAAACAATCGTGGAAGTACAGCTTCATTGCCTATTTCTATAATACACATGGTTTTTGAGTGATTTGTAATGAGGTTGAAATGTAGTTAGCTGGGCAATGTTTACTTGTGGGTATTGGTCTTACATCATACTAAATTACACCCCTAAACCCACAAAAAATGGATACCTGTAAGGAGAGAGCATGAAAGAAGAGTAAACGTTTAAAATAGTATTGTCTAAGCAAAAAAAAAACTATGTACCGTAAACATATTCCCTAAGTTCAACTGTTGTCCACCGACGGGTAATGTGTAAAAACGCAGTAGAACCAGTTGGCAAGTAATATTCCCTAAACGTACTATGCACGGTCAACCATAAGCAAGGCAGCATCTCAAGAAAACAAACAAAATCAAAGGTGTAAGGGCAGATCCAATAAGGACAATATATAAGGCAGAAAAATGGTCAAGCAATTATCTTCAAATTCGACTTAATATGGGTGCCTGCACATACCTTCAGTAATCCGAGATGGCTGTTGTAGGAAGGTAGCCAGCACAGATGCTCGTGCATGTTTTCGGCTTTCAATCACAACTTGCGCACTTGCCTTTTTCTCTTGTGCCGTTAAAGTTCCATATCAATGTCTATCGTAACAGCGCCTAGGCTTAGAGCATTTTTGAGCAAGTGGAAGGAAAGGAAAGAATGACGGTTATGCTAACTGGTTAATATGTCAAGAATGGAAGAAAAATAAATATGGGCGTTTAATTACTTATGAGCAAAAGTACAATTTCTGGTAAAGAAGAATCACTTTAAAATTGTTCCCTATTTAAACCATAAGAAAGTTTATGGGATATGCTTTTAAGGGGCCATGTAACTGGACGAGGCAAAATGCGTTTTATACAAATTTGAAAGGATGGTCAGAGAGAAGCCTCATAGAAGTAACCATTCAAGCAAGTGCATAGCGAAAGAACAGGCATTAGCTACTAACAAGGAGGAAGTAAACATCTTTAGGTATTAAATTATAAAAAGGATAGAAAGAAAACCTAGAACTGCTTAAGCTAGTTGCAAAGAAAACCTTTTAACCAAGTATTTGTTCCAAATGATCGAATGCAATCTTGAATTCGGGTGAGTTATCACACTCAACACGAACAATAAAGCATTGAGAATCGAAATAATGAGAATTGTTTTGCGTTGTAACTCAAAACATCCCTTTGCTATCACACCGGAGTAAAGAACCAAAAATTGGCCATTGAAAACACAAAAGCAGCATCACATGAGATAACTATATATGCAGTATTTAACTCTAAATGCCCCAAGTTTACCATGCTGCTGTAAATTCATTGGTTGGATCTATAATTCAGACATGTATTTAAAAGCATACACAGCAGAAGTCTACACAGCAAATATCATAACTTCACTTGAACTTTCAACAAGTGCATGAAAAGTTTCTCGACTTTTATTAATAAGCAGCAGAAAAAATAACATCGGCTTCGCCGAAACCTTTTAACCAATATTTGTTCCAAATGACAGAATGCAATCCTGAATTTGGTTGAGTTATCACCCTCAAGGCGAACGACAGAGCACTGAGCATCCGAAAAATAAGAATTGACTTGTGCTGTAACTCCCTTGCTATCACAGCAGAGTAAAGAAGTAAAAGTTGGCCAATGAAAACACAAAAGCATCATCACATGAGTGACAATATATGCAGTATTTAATTCAAAATACCCCAAGTTTATCATGCTATTGTAAATTCATTGGTTGGATCTATAATGCAGACATGTATGAATAAAAGCATACGCAACAGAGTCTACAAAGCAAGTATCGTAACTTCAATTCAGCTTTCAAGAAATGCATGAAAGTTTCTTGACTTTTACTAATAAGCAGCAGAAAAAGGAACATCGACTTCGCGGCGTTATTAGACCCAACATGATCGAGACAGTAGTGTAAAAATTGGCAATATGAATTGTTATTGTTGATTAATCGGCAATATGAACATCGACTTTAGGGCATAGGGATGCAAAGTCTTGCCGCAGGGTTTGGAATTTCTTGTCTTCATATTGACCTCTACCATGAATTACTACAGAGGAACAGAACCAAATTAATCAACATATTGAAGCGTGGTTCTAGCATTGTCTCGAACTCGCAGCGGGCATGGGACAAAGATGATGGCGTACCAAGTACCAACCTTACAAGTGGTGCAAAGCGATCAATATAGCGTGAAACATAATGTTGCTAAGGAAAATTATGCCAATATCGTTTCCACATGGCAATGCAGAGGCCGTAACAACGGGATACAATCGTTTGCGAACGGATATGAGCAGGCAAGGATCTGGTGGACGAAACGGGGGAATTGGACGGATAAGGATCAGAGCAGCAAACACATGAGTGCGAAAACACACCAAACGCGAAAAGGTACAAGAAATGTGAAAACACATGAGTGTGAAAACACACCAAACGCCTTTTATATATATACATATATATATATACACACACCAAGATCTATCGTAAGGGATAACCATAGATACTGAAAGAACAAGAATCTGATATAAGGGAATATCAACATAAATAGATGATCAACATGGAAGATTTATTCAGAAACTTAGCCCATGATGATCCGAAGGGAGTACATGAAGATTATGAAAACAAAAGAAAACATTTGAAGAAGAAGAAAAAGAAAAGGGGAAGAGTATGAAAGAACTCAACCCATGCTTACACTGGAACTTACACACAGAATGGGAGGTAGAGGATCCGGGTTATGGAGCCGGATGTTTACATATGAGAAGAAGAATAAGAAAGAAAGAGAGTGTTGTCGTGGATGAGTCCTTCCTCGATGCTGGAGGAAGAGGCCTCTTATAGGCAGTGGTGGATGCATTGTCACTGTGCAGCTTTTGACTGTGCACTCACATGCGGGGTACTGTCAAGCCCAATGAAAGAACTGTAGCTACAGTGCCTTTTTTGTCGCAAATAGTGACAGATTGCTGCTTTATCTTGGGCACGCTCGCCGAAAGGTTTTTTGTCCGTTATGATACCACTGGAGTAGTGTGTGATAGATGTGATAGATAAATTGGTGAAATGCACTCTCAACACCCTTGAGGTTTTCTTGAATCTCCAATTGACCGAGAAGAACGAGTTTTTATATTTTATTTTATTAGTTTTTTTTTTCATTTAATATAGCATACGAGGGTCAAAGTTAACTTTTTCGTTAATCCTATTAACAGTTCCATTACTCAACTCGGTTGATTAGGGGAGGGTGTCCATTTTGATCAACTTTAGGGCTCACCGACATTTGACAAAATCTCGTGGGTAGAGGGTGTATTAATTTTCTCTTATATAATTTATATCTAGAGGCAACATGATGTAATGTGATTACGTGCACTCTTGTTAGAATTTTTTATTTTCCTCACTTACCCACTAAAAATATTGATATGAAATAGACCTAATTATTCAAAAAGATTAATGAATATCTTTGCACTGCACATTATTTTATTTTTCATTCAACTTATGAAGTCATGTATAACAATAATTTTATTTGTTAAAGGAAACGTTATATTAATAATTTTATTTTAGAAATAATTTTTATCAGAAGATAATTAAATATTTTTCTGCTTCAATTAATAAGTTTTCTAAAAAAATTAATCTATTATGAAATATTTTCGTTTTTTTATAATAGTCTTTCAAATATATGGCCATTGTAATTGGAAATTGCTTCCTACTCAGAATTTTCTTGAATTAAACAAAGATTATTTCTATTTATATTAACCATTATAATTAAATTTAATTGCTTTTTGATCAAGTATTGAAGTTAATACAATTTTTTTAATATAGTACTAATAAAATATAGTAATTATTCATTTAACTTAGAATGAAAGGTCTTTTAACGTGAAACTGTTGGTTTTACAATTGGCCTTATGTGGCGCAATCACGTCATGTGCTCCACCTTTTGCATACTATAATTTATTGTCTTTTTTTTTTCTTTCGATAGGATTAAAGAATTGTTCAACTTGTATTATTGTTTGAAAAGATATGAGCTTAAAGAGTATCATAATATCAAAGGGTATGATCTTAGTGGTTATTTGCACATGTTGCATGAGTAAAGGGTAATATGGTAATATTAAAACTTTACTAAACGTAGAAAGAGGAAAAAATTGGAGAAACATTTCAAGAGGGTCATACTCTTATATATTAATATAGATAAGAAATTACAATAAAATATATAATATTTGTCCGAAACTAACTAAAATGATGGATTGACTATTACCTAAATATATTTTGAAGGAATGTTTGTTCCAACAAGTTGAAGAAGAAATGTTATCGTAATGGAATGTCTATATCGACTTATTAGAGTGCTACCATAGAAAGGAATGACCATTGCATTCCTTTCATGCTCACCAAATAACGCGACCTTAGAGAAAAAAAAAATCGTCTAATAACTGCCACTTATAGCCTCGCATAGAAGGCCTCCCCTCCATTAACAATCCGGGGCGAGGGTCGATCAGCTGTTTGGAGTGGTCGGGAGGTTTCATCCTAGAATTAAAGAGCTACTCTTCATCCCATACATTTATTCTGCTTGATTAGACGTTTAGCACTTGTTAGCATCATGTCTACATAAATGGGTTCACTGGAACATTTTAAAATGGTAGTAACGCCTTATTACTTATAGATTCAGTCGAAAAAGAGTACATAGGCTTTCACTAGGAATTATTTAGCAGTGGTTAGATGGCTCCGGAAGGTACCTAAATTGTATAGAGAAACACACAATTTGCTTGTCTCTTCAAATCTAACACGTTTTAAATTTTTTTTAAAGTGAATTGAATTTTGTTTCAAACCCAGCGTGCCGTCCATTAAAGTCAATTAATTGACGGGAAAAATTGACATGCCATGCTAATAGATTATTTTGCGCAGACGTGGATTTCTTATGGGGTCCAACAACAAAGAATTTGTTTTTTTTTCAAAGAAAGAAAACCAGATTAACTCCATATCCACGCGACCGAATTTCTACTTTCTTCCCCTCTTCTTCGGCCCGGAATGAGAAGAGAAACCTTTAATTGCTTCTCTACTTCACGAGGGCCGTGTTGACTCCGACCTGGACCCAGTCTCGATCTAGGTGTCCCTGGACCTAATCTGTCCCTACAACGAGGACTCTTCGCCACCGGTGAAGACTGTCCTGGCCCATTATGGTCACCATGTTTGGATCGTTGTCCACCTTCTGCCCCTACCGTTAGTAATATAACAACGGATATGGGGGACTAGATTTCTATTAATTGGTGTTTCATGAATATCAGAAGTATCTAATTGGCTGCATTTATTTCATGAAAATAAACTCGAAAAAGAAAGAATGAAGAAGAAAGAAGGAATTAGAGATAACAGTGGCACACGCTCTCGCTTGTTGACTTAAAAATCGCAAATTCAATACCTACCATTTTATTAATTATTTATGATTTCTCTTTTATTGTACTAGGTATTGGGCATTCCTTATAATCGGATAAAAAAATAAAGAAGAATGAATTAATTTGGGACGATGAGAGAAAGATGACATTGCTAGTTTAAAGAAAAATCAAATAGAACATAGCATGCGTGTGTTTTTTGTTGCTGGTGTAAAAATTCCCCTTATTGGGCCATCTCTATACCAAAAGTTCGCGCCAATATGTTGTAATTCCCAATCATTTATAAACTAGTGAATTTCTCTTTAATTTTTCCGTGTAAAATAATATGTCTCAACATCCGTCCTCACGTGACAACATGTGGCTTTGATGCTTCACCAACACGTGCCATGTGGACTTGAACACCCACCCTCAAGAACTGACAATGAGCCGAGACCGAACTTCCGTGCTCGGGACTTAACAATGAGGTGGACTTCTTCTTGCATCTCGGGAAAGAGGAGAGGGGATAATTGATAATAAGGCCACACTTGGGCCGAACTGATAAGGTGCAATTTGGTTGCCTCGAAACTAGACTTGGAGTGATGTGAACCCAGACGAGCGCACAAAAACATGACCCACTCTGATACCATGTAAAATACACACTGGACTTATAAGATATTAGACTCATCTCCAATCCAAAAGCTCGAAATAAATCCATAATAAATCCCATGTGTGCATGAAAAACCCTGTCAATATGTCGGGAAGGTCTCCATACAATCAAAATAAGTTACCCCAATCTGTAGTAAGTTACTTGAATTTTTAGTAAATTACTAAGTAAAGGAAGCAAATTACTAGCAAAATAAGTAAAACAAAATTAAAATCACGTGTACCTACAAAAAAAAAATTAACGTGCTAGGAAAACTAAGTAAACCATGTAATTTTTAGATAATTCATTTTTAATAAATCTCTGTACATATAATAATTAACTATTGATTCGGCTTCTCCCGTTTATAGAAATATTTCAATAATTTATAGAAATAGTATGCTAGAGTATTTAATATCAATTATGTTATCAAGTATAGTATTTTTCACAAAAAGGAAATAATATCACATATAGATAAAACTTTTCACTACTAGGATTAGTGGATTTAGCGAAGGAATTTACCGACGAAACTGTTCTCTTGGTAAGATTCTGTTGCCAATCCGTCAGTAGTGTTTCCATATCCAGATGAATAGGCATTATATATATTTTCGAATGATGCATATATATATATATATATATATTAATATCATATTTTATATATACCTATAAGAATTATAATCATTCAAACATTATTTACTGCTTAAAATTTAAAAAAATTGTGAATTGCCTGTACCAACTGCTGGTTTTTGCCGGTTTATATAAACCAATTGATTAGCACAAAGAGTAAAGTGTCTCACTTTAATGATTACTAGAGGGCCACCCATTTGTACTATGCGTATAATAAGAATCTCATGTTTTGCATTATAAGAAGATGTTTTGGTAGCTAGTTTAGTCATGGTTTTTATTCCCTGCTCTCAACGTTAATTAAATCCATGGGCTCCTTAATATAAAAATATATATAATTTATTGCAATTATGACAAATATTTTTATAATATTTTTCTAGGAAATCTATAGGATGCTTACACATTTTTTTCCCCTCTAAAAGAAACTTCCGGATTGTTTAAAGGGAGAGAAAAGAGAAAGAAGTAGAGAAAAGGGGAGGTAATGAAAGAAATGTGGGCCAGTGAGTAGTTATTTTTATCAAATTTGAGGTTATATCCTTAATAGTAATTTTTTTGGCCATTCCGTAACGGTAATTAACTAATAATGAAATATATATGAGTATGGATAAAAAGGGAATCGAAAGTGACAAAGAGGGGGTCTTTGAGCTTTATTATAGTATAGAGATGATAGGCCATCGTCATCATGAGAAAGCTCATACGCTATCACGCCCAAGATATAATTTATCCAATCTATCTTTTGTGATACAATTTACTTCCTATTGTTTATTAACTGATTGAATGATCAAGATCGGGACAAAATTTCGCCTATTGTCCAAGTGGAAATGAAATCCCTTCCACCAGATTTCAGTTTTCATCTAAGTGACGTCTAGTTGGTTAGGCACTACCTGAATGGGAATGAGCTCAGCCGCAGGCAACGTGTCAAGGTCATCTAGAAATCAACAAATACGAACCCAATTTGGGGGAGATTAACTCTGCGTAATAAACACTTGCCAAACTCTTGCTTTTACCTTAAATTTGATTCCAAATCTTCACAAGCATTTGTATTTTGGGTTTCATGTCCAATCGATCTTGCTTGAAAACGGGAGAAACATGACATTATCCTAAACTTGTAAATTGAGTGTTTCGTCCAAATTTTATGAGCATGTCCTTTCTCTATAAGTAAAAGAAGTACCATTTTAATCTTCAGCTTCAAGTAAGATAAGTTTGGACATGATACCCAAAAATAAATGCTCAGTAAACTTTGGAACCAAGTGAAAAGTTAAGAATACGAGCTGGATATGTGTTGATTAAGTAAAATCTCTCTTGATCACGCTCGTAATAATTATCTTCTAGACGGCGACCGTCTTGTGCAGCCTGCGTGCCAAGTCATTCCCTTTCAAGTAATACATAAGCAGCTCTATCAGTTGGTGAAAACGAAATCAGGTGGAAGAACTTTCTTTGTCCTGGTGAGATTAGGAAAAGATCTAATCTAATAATTATAGTTGTTTACAAAAAAAGAAAAAAGAAAAATTGGTACTTGTCTAAAAGATACGATTATTGAATGTGCTATATCATTAATAGCTATAAAATAAACTTACATTTTTTAAATGAAAGTCAAAAACTATTTAATTTAAATCCATATGTACATAAGTAAAATTGACTCCTATAGTAATAAATGATTTGTCATCACTGAAACAAAATCATAAAATACTTTATTAAAAATAACAGACTTGAATTAATTATATAAAGCTCATATATGAAAATTCAATATCTTATTGGCTTATTAGGAAAAAAACTTCAGAAATAACTAATAAATAAGTATTTAATTGGATGGTAACCTAATTTATGTTATGAGATTAAAATTATCATAATATATATTAACATATTGTAATATTAAAATATAAAAACCATATATTTGAAATAAGGATGCCATAGAACTTTATATTTAAAAAATGTGTAATCGAGCTTTTGTAAATATCTATAAGAACTTCTATCGAATATACAAATAATTAAATAAATATACAATGCACACTAATTGAGACCATTAGTTGCGTATTTATTAAACCATTAAAAATTATCTACATTTGTTAATTGATTGTCATATCAAAATTGAAATTCATCATTAAAGTTATTTTATTGTGTTGACAAAAAAATACCTTGTCCAAAAAATACGCGATTTGTTATAAGAAATGATATAAATGTGTTAAAATGAACTTACACTGTGTAAGTTACACAACATAAAGGATATGAACTCTATAAAAAAATTAATTGGTCATATATAAACTTCCTCAAAAATTATGACCCTCTAAAAGAAAAAAAAAAGCCATAGCCGTATGAACATAAGCTCATAAATAAATAAAAATTTTAAAATAAGAATGTCATAAACACTATGAAGTTTTATTCTAATTACTAAACTTAATATATGTGACAAATTTGTACTAACAATAAGCTTATTAAATATATATGATCCATACTATTGAAATAATTAATTTTGAATTATTATTATAATAATTAATTTACAAAAATTGTAACAAAAATTTATTGAAATTTATAGTTTGAAAAATAATAATCTAATATTATTATTTTTATAAGTAAATTGGTGTTTCAAAATATAAATAATTACTTTATTCTAATTGTAATGAAAATGATATGCTATCTCTCTAAATTGCTAAAATTCCGATTTTCAGTTCTTATTAATAGCCTTCATGTCTAAATACATATATTTCATTTATTGTTAAAAGTTATTAGAGCACATCCGAAACTAAACCTCACATGAGCTGGCCACCGGAACAAAAAAGTATTGTATGCAACGGTGATATCATGTGACAATATTATAAGTCAATAAGAGTTTGTCATTTTGGTTTTTAGTATGTAAACAAAAATAGAAAAAATCTATTGTTGACAAAAATAATTTATTGTCGGCAAAAATAATATTTTTATGTGTATTGTAACATAATCCTACATGATACTATCGTTGCACACAAGACCTTCTCATGGAGAGAATTTTAAAGTAGGAGGTCTTGGTTGAGAAGTTATTGGGTGATCATATTTCGTCATATGACGTGAGAAAGTATCAATTAAATTGCATGAAATTAAAAACTTAATGCTAATCACTCGGATAATTGTCATATCTATTATTCATTAAAAAATTCTTATTGATTTTTTTTACCACATTACTTGAAATAGGATCATTTAAAATTTAAAATTTTCTCCCAGTTGAGGTAACTAGCATGTCCTGCGAAATAAAATATTAAATATTCCCATAAATTTCATCTGATTGATATTAATTTAAATTCAAATGGTCAAGACTAGGACATACCTTCGGTTACCACGTCGCAGTATTTGTATGTGATCCTCTGATTAACCGCACATGTGTAAATCCTCCAATGGTGATCCACATCAGGTTGTTCTCCCAACGATCAGTAAACACACTTATCTTGATGTTTGATAAGAAAAAATCTCTCGGCTCCGTATCTTAATTTCTTCTCTGGATTGCCCGTAGCCTCCCAAAGAGAAAAGTTTAATCTTTCTCTTTCTTTTTTTTTCTAAATTAAAAAAATCACCAATATGGCATTAGAAGGGAAAATCTCTCTTTTAATTTGGTTAATTGCCACGCCAATACAGACTTTTATATTTATATATTGAAAAACTTTAGCAATACGGAATTGGCGTTCAATTGACAGCACATTTCGACATATATATCTCATTAATGTGGCGTTCAATAACTTCCTTTTTCTGAATTGCACTCACATTTCCACCTACAATATCTATATTCATGGGTTGATTTAAGAAGGAATATTCTACCGAGAAGGAATGTCCATAAAATTTTCAGAATCCAATTGGACTATCTTTATATATCATTGTCTAATACGGGATGTTCATGATGGGCATATTTCGTGCTAGAAGAACTTATTTGTCCTATCATAAATGGGAGTGATCGGTTCCGAGTATTATTTTTCCTCATATTACCCGAACCCTACCCTGTAAGAGATAAATTCCAAGATTTTGGAATCTGACCCTGCCCTGTTAAATTCTAGAACCGAAACTTACTCGAAACCTGTATTATACCATAAGTTTCGAATACCTTGTTGGAACCTATAAATTTTTTTGTCTCGCTAAATAAAATCGAAAATGTCTCATAATTAGTAATCACGTAAAATAGAATATCGACAAAGATTTAGATTAATCCACAATAACAAAAAATAATATGTTACATCAATCTATCCAAAAAACTAAACATCTATTATACGATCTCACACAACAAAGAGTAATATGTCGTTACAATACATTCATGAACCAAACATTGAAAAAAAAATTAACAACACACAAACATGGTTGAGTACTATCTGTCTAAACAATCCTCCACGAATTACAAAATTCTTCTAATACTCATCCAGCACCTGCACGACACATACAGTATAGAGTGCCGTCTATCAAAGCTGCGCTACCTGAGGAGAATCATAAGAAGAATAAATTACCAATTTCACAGAGTTCATCTATAAAGAGAACGATAATCGGATTTATAATCTGTAGAGCAATCGGAAAGTAATCCAATGGAGACATGAGCAAACCCAATTAATCATGATTAGAAAATCAATTGCCGGGGCTTACTGCTTGCTCTCGAGTACAACAGCCACAAATAAATTCCCAAAATCACCGAATCGAGGCACAAACAGGGCCAATTCTCTAGCATGCTAGCATCTACAAGAGTACAACACAGTAATCTATTGCACCAAGGAGCAAATGTGCAAGTTGTGCTGAAATTATTAATTTTCAGAACATATGTCCGATTAATCAAGCCGGCAACTTGAGCACGAAAGACGAAGTGGAAGAAACACTTTGCCACAAACAGGTAGAAGGTGAGAAGCTGCCATGAGAGCAGAGTATTGAACTTTTTTCTATAATGATATATGAACCTTCAGAATTTACGCATTCTCTTTGATGTGCAGCGAGTTTGATGGAATCAGTATACGAATCATTCAAGGACGAAGATGGGTTCTTAAGTAATCCGCCCATAATCAAGACCCGATTCCTTTGTTGGGTTCTCCATCGGCCGTTGTACCAAGACGCCAAAAAACGAAAACCAATAAAAAAAAGAAACTTTACTTTGGCGGAGAGTCAGAGACAAAGGGGAGTCTCTGGAGAGTCGGAGACAAAAACAGAGAGCGAGAGAGAGAGCAGATGGAGATTGGAGAGTCGGAGAGTCGGAGACGGCAAGGTTGAGAGAAATCAAGAAAGGGAATGGAGATTAGAGAAGAGACAGAGAGAAGAGGAAGGGGAATGGAGATTTAGGTTTACGTTTTCTAACAAAGTTCATCCATTCTGCTTTCTACATTTAGTAACTTAACTTTACTCTTTTTTTTTAATTAGTAAGTATCATCCGGTTCTGAGTATCGGTTTCGGTTCCGGTTCTAGATACAATATAGGTAGGAACCGGAATCAAAATCAATTTTCAATAGTTCCTTATTTTAATACCCGGATCCTACCCTATTTTCAATACAAAATACCCGAACCCTACCTCAATGGATAGATTTTGATCGGTTCCGGGTATATTCGGTATCCGTGCACATCCCTAATCATAAGTTTATTTAAAAGAATGTTTAATTTCTCCCATAGTGGGTCCTTTTTTTATATATTCTCATACTTTTTTTTGGTTGAGTTATTATTCTAATTTTTATTTATATAACGGGTGAAATGCACTTCCTACCCTCGAGGCTTTCTTGAATCCCCCAATTGACCCAATTGATCAAGTTTTTATGTATTATTTTATTATTATTATCAGCACTCCATTTTGGTCCACCGGCTCCAACGAAGGACTCTGGGCCGAAGCTCGAATTACTATTCATGGCCCGACAATCGGAGGCGAACGCGCGAACGTGGGAGCACGGGCTACAAAAGAGAAGCAAAGTCCCCCCTAAAGGCTCAGAAGGGCAGTCAAAAGGGGAAATAAACAACGATCCCCGAAACAATAGAAGTTGGCCCTGTGGTACTATTCATCGTCGGATCACCGGAGCATCAAAAGGTATCCAATAAGGGGCTCTAAAAATCCCCCCGTGGTATCAAAATGACCAATGGCACGTCCAAGCGCATTTCAGAAGTCTACTGCTTAAGCCGGGGCACTCCCGAACATTTGTAGATGCCTTCCTGACGGGGCTCCCGAGACGCCCAATTCACGGACAAGTAAACGGCACCCGGAAACAGGCCTGCACACACCCAAGGACCACCAGGACCATAGAACAGGATTCAGACTGCATTTCGGGGTTCATCTCGGTCTACCGAGTGGATCTCGACCCGGGAAAAAAGGGCCCCTTTCTACATAAAAACATAGCCGGAGACCCTTATAACAAATCATCAGTGCACGAAATTTGTGCCAATCAATCCCAAGGACCTCAAGGGCTTGGGAGATAAACCCCGATCGCATTGCATGATCCATTTAGGTTTCCCGAGTACCATTCCAATAACAAAAGGGCTCCTTTCACGGGAAATCTTGTGCTCATAGCTCATTTGGGAAAATGTTGACATCCGAGTTTTGCACCACTCACTTCCAACAACCCGCAGGGGCAAGGAAATCATTTTGGTTCGGACCGAGCAAGTCATACCGATTTCCCGAGTGACATTTCAATGGTCACGAACGCCTCCCAACAAGCTTTCGGGACTCATTTTTGACAAACGGAGATCACAGTGGTCTCCGAACACATCAGAACAATCAGGAAACACCGAGAAAGCCCCGTTCGCGGATTCGGAGGATGCCTCCGAATATCGATCTACAGCCGGGGCTGACAAGTAAACCGTTCTGCCCAAAGCACAAAGCACGTCGACAAGAGCGGTACATCACGCAAAGGCGCGAACAAGCGACAGAAACGGACAACTTTGCTCCAATCATCCAAACGGAGCAAAACTGGCTTTTAAGTGCCCGGGCTACCCGAGTATTTACTTACACGGAGCATATCAATATTAGACTCATTAAAATCGCATTTGTACATACATTGATAATTCGTCGTTCAAACGAGCCACGAAAATCAAACGCGCGACCAATCAAGCCTCGAGCTTCTTTCGGCTTTCTTTCTAGTCAAGTGAGACCCTTGAGTTAGCCAAGCCAAGCTAAGCCGCAAGCCATGGCTTCTCTCTAGGGGTGACTAAAAGCAAGCTAACTCTCTCCCATCCACCCATTTCAAAAATATCTCTTACACCCTATCACTTCTCTTCTTCCATCCATCACCTCTCATCAACTTTTCAAGACAACTTTCCCTCTCTAATCCCTCTTAAAAATTCGGATGCCCTAAGCACCCCCCTCTAATTATACTTAATTTCACTAATTTTGCATCATTACCCTTCCTATATAAGACTCTTGGGTCATTAAGTTAATCACAACTCAATTTCCATTCTCTCTCAAGCTTTCTCACTCTAAGAGAACCTCCAAAACCCTCTCAAACTCCAGCAATCAGTCCTGGTCGTTCAGCTCAAGCACAGCCCGGTTCAAGGCCGAAATTTGCCGAAAAACTCAACCGTTATCCGGCGACCGCCACCCAACCCGAACCAAACTTGACCAAACTTCATATCCCCCATGTTTTCGACCTCCCGAGTCCATTCACGGTGTTAGTTTTGCCATTTGAAGTCATCTAGGTCCCGTTTCAGCCCAATCCAGATTCGGATCCCTAGGGAGTTTTCCGATTTCTAGGCGAGTTCTTCCTTCCCAACTTATCCGAGCCTTAAACAAACTACATATCCCACATGTATTCGACCTCCTGAGTCCATTTCCGGTGTTAGTTTCAGCATTTGAAGCTTCCAGCATGCAGATCCAGAACAATCCAGAATCGGGTCTCTAGGTACTTTCCCGGTTCCTAGGCGAGTCCCGCCCCCCGACTTTGCCCAATCCTTGACCAAACTTCTTACCCCACATGTTTTCGACCTTCTAAATCCATTTCCGAACTTAGTTTTAGCGTTCGAAGCCTCCAACATACCGTTTCAGCAGGTAACAGAAACAGTACAGAAACGGGTTTCCATAGCCACCCCGGGATCCTTGGTACGCCATTTCTTCCCACGACCATGGCGAGTCATGCCATCACTTCCTAGGGGTTCCTCATGACCGTCACTCTTTCTCGTGACAAGGTGGTCACGTGCCGAGAGCCGTTCAACTGTGCACCACCGCTTTTTCTCTCCTTTCTCCTTTCATAGATTTTTCCAGTTTTTTCCCGGTTTTCTTTGCATCTTTCAGGAAAATCGACATGTCCAATCCTCATGAAACCACTGCATGCATGATCCTCACTTAGTGAGGAGTCCAATGCCACCGACCTTGCATCAAAAGACCACCGGGAGCCTCCCGTAGAATCGTTTCTTCATCGAGTGCCAGTCGGGTTTGTTCCTCTGGTTTTCTTTTCTAACCCGAATTTTGCAGGAACGTACAGGTCAGCTCGAGTTGAATCTCACTACGAACTACCTATCACCGTGATTCTCAGTCAGTTAGGAGTCCAATGCCACTGACCCTGCATCAAAAGACCACCGGGAGCCTCCTGTGGAGCCGTTTCTTCATCGGGTGCCAAACAGGTCTGTTTTGACCCGACTAGGTCTGTCCTTTTTTACTGACCTGATTTTGTTCTTGATTTCCGAAAAATCTACACATGCTCTCCTCCCGAAACCACCACAGGCGCGATCCTTAGTTTCTTGGGAATCCAACGCAACTGGCCCCGCGTGAAAATTCCATCCCGATCAACCAGTGCAGCCCCAACAAGCCAGACTGCTAGTCGGGTCTGCCAGTCGACTCGACTGCACCGGTTCGGGTCTGTTCGTTCCAGCCGAGTCTCCCGACTCCCTTTGCCACTTCTCCGACTCTTTCGTGTTCCGAGGCTAGGTAAAACTCCCCTACGACTTAGAGAAGCTAGGATCTTCGATACTTGTTTGTTATGGGGGTTGGGGTAGTTAATAAACCGAAATGCATGCAAGTTCAAGTTTTATATATTCCCATGTAAATGTACGTCGTTTATCACGTTGCACGTCCATATGACGTATGTACGTGATGCGAAATGGCTAGGATCGAGGTAGGAGAGACGTCTAAGCTACGGTCGAACCAAGGGAACCCACGGCCTAGTCCCAAGGAAGGGACCCGTGAGCTCTCTTGGCTCACTCGAGGCTAGGGCGGCCTCTCCTTCCCCGAAGTTAGTTGGTTCCCGTGTTTTTCTGTCGTTTATCGCATGTAATGTATTAGTATGACGGGAAATGATTTAGATCGGAATTGAAGAGCCCGTCTTGAGCCGTATGAGCCATGAAAACTCACGGCCACTCTTGAGGGGATGTGGCCGAGAGTTTCTTTGGACCACACGGGTCCAAGGAAACCTCTTTCATTTCGAAATAGATTGGTTCCCGTGTTTTCGCGTTTTACCATTGCATGAATCGACGCCGTTTTACCGATTCCTTTATATATATATATTGTATGTGTTCGTTTGTATGTTCGGTTGTGTTTCGAGATCTTGGCGGCATCGGTTTCCTTCCATTATCACCAAAATATGTGTTATTATTGTGCTCGATATATTATGTATGCAAGGTACGGCTAGAATCGACGTAGGAGACTCTCCATAACCCAAGTCGGGTCAAGGAGAGCTCTCGGCCTAACCCTTGGAGAGGTGGCCGAGTGCCCTTTGACCCTTCCCGGGTTTAGGACGGTCTCCTTCGTTGCTTCGGAATCGTCCCTTGGAATTGAGTGTACCCATATTTTGTGTTTTTATCGTCGATCATGTGCTAGCTGCCTCCTAGGAGAGTTAGTTTTGGAAGATTATCCGTCAAGTCCACAATTCCTCGATATAATATCACTACCACCGAATAATTTCACAAATGGGAGAAACGGAACGTATCATTCGGTTAATTAAATCACTTGGACTAAATAATTCGATAAATTGATCGCCAATTCGTAAGCGCATCGATGGTTCACGGAACGGCGGAAATGCCATTTTCTTTAAAAAGCTCACAATTTCAAAGCACCGAGACGTGTAACACGAATATAATCGGTGTCTAGCGAGTACTCGCGTACTATGACTCGAGTCTGGGCCCAATTTGAGGCGGCTCGAGTCAAGACGCGCGAGTCCTTTTTAGACCTCTTCGTGTCACGCGATCTTTAATTTATATGTGAACTACACACGTTTTACCGATCAAAGGCATAATCGTCATTCCGTGCTTCACCGATATCCTAGGCATTAGGGAGTCGGAAACACCTCGATCTATGAACGGAAAAGGGCGACCCGTTCGAGTGCGAGTTTCATTCGCACGGCCCATTCCGTTCACTTTCGGTGTTTCTATCTCCCTATTGTAGATTCGGTGGTGAGCATTTCATTTCTGTTGCAAAACACGAAAAATCGGATTAATCATGCATTTGGCTTAATCAAACATTAGATAATGGATAGGCGGAATGCTAGATTCTAATCTAGAGTCAAAATACAGGTTTGGCGAATTCGGTGAAACCGCAGTGACACCTCACAAAATAGAGTTCTAAAACAAATTCACACATTTAATTGGCCTAGAACCACATCCCAGCCCACCTCTTTGTTGGCCTAGGTTAGATACATTGTTTGCTAATCAATCCCGGTTAATAACTGATTAAGTCACGTACATTCGACTTAACATACAACTTATCTGTATTTATCTATATTTGTCAGTTGTCGTTTGTTTTTCCATCAGTTTTATCATTTTTCTTCTATTTTCCATTTGCTTTTGCTAATTTGTTGTGGTTCGGGTCCGAGCCCATAGGTTACGTGTTGCAGGGGCCCAACGCCTCAAATCACCGAACACGAGGTCTAACGCCTTCTAACTCACTGAGCGCGTGTAACCCGAGTGCGGAATGGGATCTAGCCTCAAGTCACCATCACACTCCAAATGTGGCCTATGTGGAAGGCAATTTGGATTAGATGTGTGAAACATGTTTAAATATCACCCGGGAGCTCGATCGGTCCAATGGTTACAGTGGGAACTAATCGGTTCTCCTACAAACCGTCGGTTCGATTAGATCTGACCCCCGGCTCTTCGAGCCCGCGTTACCTTAATTTATTTATCGGTTATTCAAAATACACAGAGAGCCGGAGTGGAATATTGGCCCAATGCAAACCGATCGGGATCTATTTACTTATTCAGTCGTACTTTATAATTATTCGAGAGAACATTGCGAGGATTTTATCTGTACATTCACTCATTCATTTGTAAGGATCCCCGATCGGCGAGCGAGAGGTCCGAGTGTCGAACCGGTCAAGTCGGTCTATTGTTACCAAGAGATGAGTAAGCTCGAATACTCGTGGTTTCGGTTCACGCAGGGAATCGACTACCACGGTTCGATGAATTGTGATGCTAAGATAGTGAACCGATTCCTCGACACACAAGCCTACTCATCTTTCGAATTCTTGGTCTAACTTGATCAATTCATCGACTTTACGGTGTTAAAATGGGCGAGTTAATTGCAACCCTAAATCACGCGGTAAATAAACAAAACGGTAAGCCTAGCAAACTAGAGTACCAAAGGGCGTGCAGGATATAGGCCGCACGTAATAGAACCCCCGAATTCGGAATTTCCAGTTCTGTATGACCATTGCCTTAGTATTTAGGTGTACCCCGTACCCCTAGACCCGGGCGACTCAACGGCTTTCGACCTACGGGTCGTAAATAGTAAGTGGCGACTCCTTCTCACGCGTGTTCGTCGCGCGCCCCCGGAAAGGTGGACACTCCCGAGCCGCGTTGCATAGACTTTGCGCATGCGTGCCCCAACGAGATAAAATTCGAGTGCACACAATTATTATTATTATTATTATTTATGTAATCATGGTATAAAGAGGTCAAAGTTAACTTTTTCGTTCGATCCATTAACAATTCCGTTGGTCAACTTGGTTGACTGGGGGAGAGGATCAATTTTGATCAATTTTGGGGCTCACTGTCATACGAGACCTCGAGGATAGAGAGTGCATTCATATAATTTATATTTGAGAGATAGGATGATGTAATTTAATTATGCACTCTTTTGGGTTTTTTTTTGTTTTTTGTTTTTTTCACTTACTCACTAAAAATATTGATTTGAAATAAACTTAATTATTCAAAAGAGAGATTAATGATTATCTTTTCACTGCATATTATTTTATATTTGGATTTTTGTCTTTACTCCTTTAGAAACTATTTGATCTTGTGTTGAGTGGTACTCTGATATCTTGGAATTGAGCCATATAGTATCCAACTTACGAAGTCATATGTAGAAGAATAGATCTTATTTGTTAAAGGAGACATTATATCAGTAATTTTATTTTATTTTAGAAGATAATTTATTACAAGAAGATTATTGCATTTTTTCAGCTTCAACAATATAAGTTTTTTTAAAAAAATATTAGTTTATTTTGAAATATTTTAGTTTTTCTGTAAAAGCCTTTAACATAAATAATCATCGTAATTCAACTTTGTTAAATTTCTAGATCTTATTTACTATGCAATCGTTGATCGCGTTATGATCGTACTTTCATCAAATAAAATTGAATGATTAGAATTTTAGATTTTTTTAAATCATTTTTCTTGGAAATTATATTGGTAAATGAATTGTTCTATTATATTTAGCTAATGGTCTCTCAAATAATTATACGGGGAAAATAGCCCTATATAGCACAGTTTTTACCTTATTTTTACTTCTTAGCACGTTTTTAAAAGTTGTCACGATCTAGCACGAATTACCATTTTATTCCCGGATCTAGCACATCGTTAAACTCTGTCTAAAAACCGTTAAACACACTTAGACAGAGTTTAACGGTGTGCTAGATTAGGGAATAAAATGGTGATTCGTGCTAGATCGTGACAACTTAAAAACGCTCTAGGAAGTGAAAATAAAGTAAAAACTGTGCTATATGAAGCTATTTTTTCTTTTTTTTATTTGAAGATCCATCACTTAGAAAAATCTTAAAATTATTGTGGAGCTTTATAATAATATCAGGAACAAGGTTAAAATTTTAAACTATTTTTGAGATCAAACAATTCACAAAAACTATCAAAATCAGAATATCAAAAAAAAGGGTAAATATTTTTTATCTGAAGATTCACAGCCCAGAAAAATCTGAAAATCTGTGTGGAGCTTTATAATAATATCAAGAACATGGGGTAAAAGTTTCATCTCGTTTTGAGATTGAACGATTCACAAAAATTATCAAAATCGGAACACCGAAATGATAGATAAACATATTTTATCTGAAGATTCATTGTCCAGAAAAATATGGAAATCTGTGATGAGCTTTATAATAATGTTAGGAACATGGAAAAAAAGTTTCATCTCGTTTTGAGATCGGATGGTTCACAAAAACTATCAAAATCAGAGTACCGAAAAGAATGGTAATTATTTTTTATCTGAAAATTCACCCCCCAAAAATTTTGAAATTTTTTTGCAGATCTTTATAATAATATCAGAAACGTGGGGTAAAATTTTCACCTCGTTTTGAGATCGGACGATTCAAAAAAGCTATCTAAATCATAACACCGAAAAAAGAGGTAAATATTTTTTATCTGAAGATTCATCATCCATAAAAATATGAAAATTTGTGTGGAGCTTTATAATAACATCAGGAACATGGGGTAAAAGTTTCGTCTCATTTTGAGGTCGGGCGATTCACAAAAACTATCAAAATCGGAACATCGAAAAGATGGGTAAATATATTTTATCTGAAGATTCACGGCCCAGAAAAATCTGAAAATCTGTGAGGAGTTTTATAATAATGTTAGGAACATGGAGAAAAATTTTTATCTCGTTTTGAGATCGGACGGTTCACAAAAACTATCAAAATCAAAGTACCAAAAAGAAGGGTAATTATTTTTTATTTGAAGATTTACCGCCCAGAAAAAAAAATTTTGTATAGAGCTTTTACAATAATATTAGGAATGTGGGGTAAAAGTTTCATCTCGTTTTGAGATCGGACGATTCACAAAATCTATCTAAATCACAACACCAAAAAAAAAGGTAAATATTTTTTATTTGAAAATTCACCACCCAGAAAATTCTAAAAATTTGTGTAAAGCTTTATAATAACATCGGGAACATGGGGTAAAATTTTCACCTCATTTTGAGATCATACGGTTCACAAAATGTATCAAAATCAGAACACTGAAAAGAGTGGTAAATATTTTTTTTAGAAAATAGCTCTATGTAGCACTGTTTCTACCTTATTTTTACTTCCTAGCACGTTTTTAAAAGTTGTCACGATCTAACACGAATTACCATTTTATTTTCGGATCTAACACACCATTAAACTCCGTCTAACGGTATTTAACGATTTTTAGACGGAGTTTAACGGTGTTCTAGATCCGGGAATAAAGTGGTAATTCGTGTTAGATCGTAACAACTTTTAAAAATGTGTTAGGAAGTGAAAATAAGATAAAAATTGTGTTATGTGGGGCTATTTGTCCTAATTATATGTATGGATATTTATAAGTACTATTCTGTTAAACGAAAAAGTATGTACAAAATTCAAGCAGCTGTCGCGATATTACTACAATTCTCTGAAACAAAAAGATTATTACTATTTATTATTTATATGTTGTGTAGTACAAAACAAACTTTGCTATATACATTTACAGCTATAAAGTTCATATTGACAATTATAATTGAACTGAAGTTCTTATTTGATCAAGTATTGAATTTAATTTCTTGTTTTATATATACGTAAATTCCATTTTTATTATAAATTTTTGCTTAGAAATATGTGCATTGCACGGGCCTAAATACTATGAATAAAAGTGCCTCTTAATCAATATATATAATAAAAATATATAGAATAGAAACTATACATCAACATCTGAATGACTTAAGAGCATGGTTCATGACATGTCCAAAATTAGCTTATTTCTCTCGAGGTTTATCCTTTTCTCAGGTTCATTAATAAGCGTATTGGTTGGAATACTCTAATATAGAGCGAGCAAGTAACTTCCTTTGCCATCCATTATCAGTCAAATCTTTCTTCTAATTTAGGTCCTGGTTCCAAAGGGAAAATCGAAGCCTAACGGTGGTCACTCTTCATATTTCAAACTTATGCATTTGCAATATAGAACTTGTCTCTTGTTTGTCTTCTGGAAATGCGAATGCTACTTTGAAAATGAAGGGTATGTGCATGGATTGAGAAGGACGACGCACTGACTCAAATTAAACTAGTCAGCATATTTTCATAGCATATGCATAAAGAAGTTTCAAAAGATCTACTCTTCTTATGCAAGTGACGAGTTGGAGGATTTAAGGTGTTTTTCCGAGATGGCAAGATGTAAAATGTCAAAGTCAAACAAATCACTTTTTTTCGATATTAACCCTAGTATCTGGAAGGTTAATTGGGTGCCGACTAATCTAGTCGACTGAGTCGGCTCACAAAGGGGTAAAGCTCTCCGAGCATGAATTTTTTGCATTCATAAGGACTTGAACCGAAACATTGCTAAAGCGAAACAAACTCAAACAAATCAATTTAACTGATACTAATCTCTAACCGGAATCGGTAAATAAATTTACTAAGAATTTAAGTCAAATACGGAAAATCAGTTTCCCAGAACTAAAAGAGACTTAAATGGGATGAATCCAAATGAGATTGCTTAAGCGAAACAAACTCAAACAAATCAATTTAACTGATACTAATCTCTAACCGGAATAGGATTTACCAAATAAATTTACTGAGAATTTAAGTCAAATACGGAAAATCAGTTTTCCAGAACTAAAAGAGACTTAAATGGGATGAATCCAAATGAGATGCTCCTCTGAACAAGGGGCTTTACATTTATATGGCCCTTTAGAATTTTAGAAATGGATTTTGATCACTAGCTGGACTTACTGAAATCTCGTGGTTTCATTGATTCTCTTGTAGCGTTTATACCACTAGATCCGGAGCTCCTATATATGGTTCAATAGGCGGAAGAGCGGCATTTGCCCCAGATTCAAAGGTCACATACCATCCATTACATCGCTTCCTTCGGGCCATGATTATGATTTCTTATGTCTAACTCAATGAATGTTCGAGAATCGGTAAATATAGTTGATTTTTTTTTATCTGGTGGAGGGGTAGTTAATTACTTAGCATGAAAGTAGCATTATGGTCAATACTTGAATTGAGGGTTATTGGCTTTGCGTAGGTTAGATTGTTTCTTTGTATTGGATTTCTAAATTATTGTGCTTGAGTTACAATAAAGGTGGGGTTGTATGCATGACACATTTTTCCTGAGAAATCTATAGAGAATTAAATGAAAATTGGTTGTTCTGAGTTTTTGTTTTCTCTTTGGACGATAATAGCTCGGTGATTGTCGGAACTTATGGAGGTAGATGAAGATCGTCTAGATGCTTGACCTTACGAGTCGCGTTGATCATCACTAATTGTTATGTATTATTTAGTTGGATGGTTCTTCGCATAGCAGAAAAACGGTTACCAGCCAGCCTTTTCTGAAGGGGACAAGAAGCACTTACATCAATTTGGTACACTAACTATTCTACCATACGAAGCGCAGCCTCGGAGAAACAGGATAATTCTGCATGATTACTGATAGAGCCTCATATTGAAGGACTCCCTGTCATTAATAATCTTGGATGGGGTGGGTCGTTTGGAATAGTCGGGAGATTTCATTCTAGAAGTACTTGATATGATTCTTCTATTTGAGTAGCTGTTTAGCAGTTCTTAGCATCACGTTTACAAAAACTCAGAGAAGAGATTATTGTTGCCCATGTAAATGGGTTCACTGAACATTTTAATATGCCAGTGACATCTTGTTACTTGTAGATCCAATCGGAAAAGGATATGTACGACTTCATCGTGAAATATGTTTATCAAAAGTAGTAAGATGGCTCCTTAAAGATACCTTAGTAAGTGGCAATTTCTAGAATTACACTGTGTCGTGCTAACGCGACCATGGGAGCCATTGAATGATAGGTTATCTTTATCAGGAGTTATAGTATACTCATAATTACGACTATAAAAGAATTTTATATTTCAAAATAGATCGTACAAGCTATTATAATATCATGCACAACATAATTATCTAGTTTATCTTATTTTGTGATACAACGTACGTTCTATGGTTTCATCCACTAATTGAATGCTCATTATCGGGACAAAATTTCTCCTAATTTCCATGCAGCAAAAGAAAAAAAAAAACCTTCCACCAGCCTTCGAATTTCATCCGACAGATGTTTAGTTGGTTGGGTACTACCTGAACAAGAATGAGCTCAGCCGCAAGCTACACATCAAGGTCATCCAAAAATCAACAAGTACGACCTCAATCTGTGGGAAGTTACCTGTACTTAATAAACACTTGCCCAACTCATGTTTTTCCCTTAAATTTGATTCTAAACCTTAACAAGCATTTTCTTTTCTGTTTTTTCTGTTTTATATCCAACCGATCTTGCTTGAAAATGGAAGGTGAAAGATGGTACTTCTTCTGCCCTAACCTTGCGAGTTGAATATCTTGCGCCCAATTTCTATGAGCATATATCTTTTACCATGGGAGCAGACGAAGTACCATTTTGTCCTCCGTTTTCAAGCAAGATAAGTTCAAACTTATAAGCAAAGATAAAGGCCAAGTAAAGTTTGGAGCCAAATGAAAGGTAAGAGTGACGAGTTGGAAAAGTGTGGATTAAGCAGAACTCCGTTGATCAAGCTCGTAAAAGTTTAGCTCGTGAATGGCAGCCTCCATGTGCAGCTTGCGTCCTGAGACATTCCTTTTCAAGTAATACTTAACCAGCCCTAATCAGTTAGACGAAAGCTACATCGGGTGGAAATACTTTCTTTGAAATGGTGAGACTTCAGAAAAGATCTTCGTTTAATAATAAGCATCCAATTATGTGATGAATTTGTATGTAAATCAGATTCGCAAAGTTCTAATAAAGTCGGCAGACCAACAAACAGACAATAAATTGTTCTCCACTGGGGGATCTTGCAGGACATTAAGAACAATTTGTTTTATCCCTATTCCCTACCGATGGTCTTTCAGAAACTTGTCATATCAAATGTTCGGTCTAGTTCTGTAAGCTTACCTTTACCCCCGAAGGCAAAGGAAATATGATTATACAACCCGGATGCCACACATAAATAAAAAGGCTCAGAAAGATTGATCCTCCTCGAGTATAAGGGCAGAACCAATATACTTGGAGAAGTGTCAACAAAGTCTAGGGTATGTCTTGGACGAAACTCGTAACTACTGATCAAGATGAACATAATGTGCTACATAGATTAACTCAATATATGCAACTTACCTTTCAAAGATTTTCCACTTTAATACGAGACAAGACAACATCCACCAATCCAACTCAAACAAATTATTAATGCGTATATATATAGTAACCGAGAGGATTCATAGTGAGACTATTCATGACCCATTATTAGATATTATGATTTCTATTTAACTATATTACACTCATAAACCTCCCTTATAACCATTGGGAGAAAAAAAAAAGCACCAGCAAGATTTGTCAAGATCTCAATCTAACTCAAACAAATTAATAATTTATATAGTAATTGCTTCATATATAATTAGGATTGCCAATATCGTAACTTAAATGAAAGCAAATAAATTGTCCTTATCTCGGACAAGGACTTCAGTAAGTAGTGTATATCCTTTCATCAGGACAAGCATCCCAGAGGCAAAAAGTAGATCAATTCCGATGCAAAAGACATGACGTGGATACGGGATTGTAAAAGTAAAAACTGTGAAGGTTGTCACTATTTAAATCAGGTGCAAGGCCGCGCATTTGCGTGGGTGTATAAAAGAATTAATAAAATTTCAATAGAAATCTTTTTGAGTTCCTTTTCAATTGATATGCCTTAAGAAGCCTTGGTGCTTTAATACATGTAAATCGTGTATTTTAAAAGCTATTAAAGTGGATGTAAATTTCAAATTCCGATGGTCAAGGATTAGAGTATACCTTCAGTAACCACGCGATGGTATTTGTATCCAATCATCTGACTAGTCGCACACGTGGGGGGACACTTCCCCCTCCTTATTTGCTCCCAAGTCCAACCCCCGACTTAGTGCTTAGAACAATAGCGTGTTACCAACTGAATTACATCTTATTGGTCATGCTAAGACTTCTCACGCAATTAAGAATCACACTTTTCTTTATTCTAATTATAATTTTTTCTTTTTATTTTAAACTCTCGACTCCCTATTTTTTCTTCTCTGGATTGTGTGCACGCAGCCACCAAATTGGCATGAGAGAAATCTCTCTTTTAATTTGGTTGGTTGCCACGGCCAATACCCTAGGTTTTACATTGACCGCACATTCCGACACATATATATCTGTGTGTGTCTCGCCTTTTGTTCATCAATAATTTCCTTTTTTCTTTTTTAAAAAAAAAATCCTTCTTCTGAATTGCACTCACATTGCCACTTACAATATCTATATATACATGCTTGAAATAAGAAAGGAATTCTACCGAGAAGGAAGGTCCATGAATTTTCAGAATCCAATTGGACTTCCTTTATATATCATTATCTATATACGGTATGTTCATACGGTGGCAAAAATTAGTTGCCTAATCATTAAATTTATTTAAATAAATTTCGTTGCTAGAAAATATTGTATGGTAAGGATTGCATTGTGGTACTTATCTCTCACTTATCTTAAAGCAATGTAAATAGTACGTCAAAGCAAAGCCATGTCAAATCGAAGAGCTCCGACTCATATTAATTAATTAATTATTTATTTATTTATTGCTGAAAGGTAATTCATTGCATATTTGTGAAGATGTACTCGTATTATCCCGAGTGATGAGTTGGATTATTCATGGCGTGTTTACGAGATCATGTAGTAATCGATCGCTTAAACTGATGCGGATCTTTAACTGGGATTAGAGTAACCAAATAAATATACTAAGAAATCAAGTCATGTACTTATCCCAAAAAAAAAAAAGAGGAATTTAAGTCATGCATGAGGAAAAATATTGCTCACAGTCACTGGATTATAATTTAAGAGAGAAGTAGTAGTGCACAAGATATATCGATGCATGTCGTGTTTCAGCACCAAAAATAGATGAATTTTCACTGGTCTTACCTTTTTACAATGGGAAAATGACTGATCATGCGAATATGTTCATCCGATTGTGTCGAAGCAAGAGGTGCCAATTAATTTCCCATAAAGTTACTGATATTTACACAGTATGCCATTGCGTCTATTCGCGGGTTGCTGTCGGAGGATTTTGTCGGAGGAATTAGCAATGATCTTTACGGTGATCGGTTAAAATTTCTCCGACTGTCCTTTCCGAAAAGTCGATTTCGGTTTTCCCTTCGAGAAATGGAAAGTATGAAAAAAAGGGAATGGAAAAAGATAAATTTATGTACGGAAATTATAAAAGGAAGGGATTGGCCGGTGATGTCGGACCCTTTCCTCGCTGGGTCCCACCGGCACTGTAACGGTCAATTAGATGACCGTTGAGTTTGAAGGAATGGCAATGGCTCCTCTTCTCTTCTTTTTAAATAAATATTCAAATGCTTTTTGAGTTTTCTTTCTGACACGCCAAAAAGCCTTTTTGTACTGTTCCATTTTCCATTAATATTCCTTCCCTCGCTTACCCACTTTAGAAAAAAATAAAGCCATCGATCGAGCAATTATCCAAAAAAAAAGAAATCATCGATCAAGCTATTGATCAGTAGAAGCAATCGAATCGTTTGAATTTCCGAAATGCTTGAAACAGTTTGTAAATGTATCTCAAATACTCATTCTAATTTTAGAACACATTTCGATCAAATCTTTACGTCATGATAAATTTTACTATGTGTTCTTTATTGACATAAATAAATGAACTTATTCAGTCGCATATACAATCCACCGACTTAAACAACCCAATGAAATCTCATGTCACAACTCTTTGCACCCATTTATGCAAGATTAAATTCCTGTAAATATAATTCTGAATGATATCATCAATCGTTTATGAATCTGCTTATTTTTAGATAAAACATTTCAGAATGAAATTCATGTTGATCAAACCGTCAAGACAGTCTCAAAAACCATTGACGACATGATCGATTTTTCTTTTTTAAATGACTTTGCGATAACTTCTAATATTTATTTCACAGCAAAAAAGGGGAAAAAAAAAACTCAGATGAATTTATTAACTCCATAAACTTTCTCTCTCTCCTTTTCCATTCAAAACCCAGACTCACAGAGAGCACACAGCAGAAAAAGCTCGGAGAGCTTCTCTCGGCTGAGAGACTGTTGTCGAAGATGGTGTCCTCGGCCGCCTGGATTCTCTCCATGAAGGCTCTGTTCATATCGATCGGCGCTGCCTCACTGGCGGTCTTCTTGAAGGTCTCTATGCCGTTGGTTGCAGAGTTTATGATCTCTCAGCTCCCTCTCCTCTGGCGCTCCGTCCTCTCGTGGCTCAGGCCTCCCTACCTCTACGTCGTCATCAATGCCATCATCATCTCCATAGCCGCCTCCTCCAAGCTCCACCGGAGCCACGACACCTCCCCGGACGAGAGCCCCCCGGCAGAAAATGGGGTTCAGGATGACCGGCCGCAGGAGATCATAGGAGGAGCTGTTGAACCAGAGGGCTTTAGGGATCTTCCAGTAAAGAGCTTCCCGGAAGAGGATGCGGTCTCCGATTCGGAAACTGCAGATAATAATGACCGAGATGAAGAAGAAGAAGAAGAAAAAGAAGAAGAAGAAGAAGAAGAAGAAGAGGAGGGGAAGGAGGAAGAGGAGGATTTCGTGATTTCGAGGTCCACATGGATGCCGGCGAAGAGATCCGGCTCGCCGGTGCATGAGTATCTGCCTCAGCCATCGGAGAAGCCTCTTGCGTCCTCCAGATTCGTACACCGGAGGCCGGCCAAATCCAGTCCCGAAGGTACGACCAGATGGATGGATCTCTGATTTGAATTGAAGAGACTTTCCTGTACGGTCATAACGGTCACTGAGATTTTTCCTTTTTCTGTTTTTTCTTTTTTCTTTTTTAAATTCCTATCTCAGGCGGTAAGGCACTGAAGGTGACGAGGCCGAAGCGTCACGAGACACTGGAGAACACATGGAAGGCGATAACGGAAGGGCGGCCGATGCCATTGACGAGGCACAGGAGGAAGTCCGACACATGGGAGAATGGCCACCACCAGGACAGCAAGACACAGCTGAGCTCGCCGCAGCAGCAAAAGATGAGGAAGTCGGAGACATTCAGGGACCGGACGAACGAGCTGGAGCAGAGCCCGTCGTCCCCAGGGACGATGAGGAGGGCTTTGTCGCCGGGTCAGGACGAGCTGAACCGGCGGGTGGAGGCGTTCATAAGGAAGTTCAACGAGGAAATGAGGCTGCAGAGGCAGGAGTCGCTCAACCATTACAAGCAGATGATCAGCCGATGATTACTATTATAAGTTTGCAGAGGAGATTTAAGGATTTTGATGATCAAAATTGCATTATTGGTCGGATCGTGCGGATTTGGAATTTATTTGTTCTTGTTCTTGATGATTTTAATTTTTACAGGAAAGGCTTCTTTTTTCTTTTGTTTTGATCTTTTCTGCCATTTTTCATAAACAGGTTGAAAGGAGTTTTGTTTCGTGGGTATTATTACCATTCTCTTCGATGATGGAGATAACAATTTCTTCATGCGTGCGTATACTCATACATGAGTCTCCTTGAACATGCCGAAATTTGTGCCTATAATAGTAATCCTCCAGTAACTACTCGAATAATCTTCAATTGCTAAGTTCTGCATATTCGGAGGAAGCAAAATCGGCAATGGAGACATTTCTCTTGTGCATACATCGACTGCATCATGGAGATCGAACAGAAGACTCAATCAAATAGGCTCACAAACAGCCCCAATCCTAAGTTTGGTTTAGTACAAATTACAACACCGAGTATTCTGTCATTGAGATCACTGCCAACATACATAAATGATTCTCGTGGATATGATGCAACAGAAAGAATTGCCATTCCATTTTCTGAATACAATCTAAGAGGCCAAGAACTTCATTTCGTATGGCTCTAAGAGCTCCCGAGCAAAACGTCTTGAACAGATACAAGGCATTACAAAATTGAACCTCTACTGTCACTTCGATCTTCCTCGAAAAAAGCAAAACAAAGAAGAAAAAAGGTGCTTCTACAGAGATCAATGTTAGTAAGAATCCTATTACACAAACACCTGATCTTGTAACCCAACTCAAAAGAGTCAGAAAAAAGCAAAACAAAGAAGAAAAAAGGTGCTTCTACAGAGATCAATGTTAGTAAGAATCCTATTACACAAACACCTGATCTTGTAACCCAACTCAAAAGAGTCAGACCGGCAGGCAGTGTTTAGATACACGTAATTCATGAGGGAAGCATTATCGGATATTGACCAAATCTAAGTCGATCTCTATTCCCATCTTACAGCTCCTTGACTAATCTACGCACCTCGTTTCTGCCTCTTGATTCTCTCTAGGGCACCGAGTCGGCTTTCACCATCCTTATCTTTAGCAGCATCGTCTCCTCTCTCGTCCTTCTCGTCCTTCTCATCCTCTTCCCTTTTCCTAATCAAACCTCCAAAGACAGCCGATGGCACGTCCTTCTGGGCAATCTTGACTCTCTCTTCTTCCTCATCTTCCGACTCGCTGTCCTCAGGTAATTCTATATCTTCATTATTGGCTGACATTTTGGCTGCTCGGTCTGTCTGTGATTCCACTCCACCACTCACGAAGCCCACTGCCGTTCTGGCTTCTTTGGTGGTGACAGTATCATTGGCTACAGCAGGAGCTAGCTGTCTTTCTAGTGCTACCATCTCGTCTTCGGTAATTCCAGCCTGCTTCATTTTGTCTTTAGCTTCATCAATATCGAGCCTCTGATCCTTCTGCATGAGATACTCTGGCAGAATGAAGTGTGTCTGCAGAGAAAAGAGGATAAAGGAAAAGGCCGAGTTAGAAATGCTGAAACTTGTTAACATCGACCCCAAATCCATGACTTCTGATTCACTTTACGTTACATCTTTTAAGGGCACACAGGGGCTATATAAATGTAAACAGCACATGGTAATGCAACTGAAAAATGCCTAAAAAATGCAAAGGTGAAAGATCTTATGCAGTAAGGATCCCAAAGACTATAATACCCAGTTTCCAAACTTTTAAGGAGATGAGGGAAAGAAGAAAAGGAAAACCTATCGAGGAAATCTTTGGCATAACATGTTGAGACTATTTATTGTCCACTGAAGTGCAATCTAACACATCTTCCCTTGTACTTGTCAAAATATAAAAACAACACATTTTTTCCTTGTTTTCTTTTGTTTTCAATATTAGAAAAATGGACAGTTGTGCAGTTCTCAGCCTACCACAACCCACATCCGACGAAGCTGCTCTGTGGTCACTCATCACATTGAATAAAAAAAGGATTTCTTTTGACTCAACCAAAACATACCAGCCTCCTACCGACTTAAAAAGACATGACTTTTAATGGCAATATTGATCTGAATGCATTTCAAGACAAGTTTTGCTCTTTCCGCAAACCATGAGTAAGACCGATTAAAAGACCAGACATATTACCTGACTATAGCTTGCAGAGACACTCCGTTTAATTCGAAGCATTTCTCTGAAAGTATCTTCATTCCCATGTTGCACTTCGAATTCATGCCACTTGTTCCAGAAGTCAACATCTGACCTTGGATCTGCAAATTGAGATGCGAATACATATATTCCACGAGCCCTGTCAATCTCTCCCAGGCTTTTCTCTAGCTCAGCATACGTCAAGCACATCGTCTTCACATCTTTGTCAGGAAGACCAGATTCAATGGCTTGCTCGTAAATTTCCCTAGTCTTGGGAACACCAAATATCTCTGCTGCACGGGCAATGTAAATCTCATACATGCCCAATTTCTCATTGTTTGGAACAGCCTTGGTAGCTTGATCATAGACTCTCATGGCCCTCTTTGCAAGACCATAATCCTCTTCAAGTTTAGCATATTGCAGGTACAGAGGTTTCACTTGATCAGCAGGGGTCTGAAAATGTCAGGAGACAAAGGGTCAGCAACATAGTCCATTCATTTTAACAAGCGCAGATATCAAAGACACATTTTAGGATGCCAAAGCATAGGTTCAGCACTATGTTCCATTCAATAACAGAAGTAGGTGCAGACATCAAAGACATTCTTAAGATCAAGACGTCAACCCTTGCAAATAGTGCTTCATTGGTACTGTAACAGAAATTATGCATCCTAGTGATGCAAACAGTTCAAATATTTGACTGAAAATTTGTACCAAAAATACCAAGTTATTCAATCCAAACAGATCTGTGAAACAATTAAAGAGATCTTGTTTTCAATTTGTAGTACTAAGATAGAAAGAATTCATCTTATTGCTTACATATCACCGTGATGGCTATCTCCTTAATGGACTTCCATATTAGGATGAGCTATCTCCTTAATGGACTTGCACATGGTTTTAAAGTGGGGGAAAGAAAGGACGCAATACCTGTCTTAGACAGTAACAAAACTGTGTTTTTTGCTGAAAGGCGTAATCAAAGTGGGGGAAAGAAAGGACGCGAACCTGTCTTAGACAGTAGAAGATAATAGCATATAGGAAAATCTTGGCTTATATAATTTTAGTGCTTCTCATCAGAAGGAAAAACAGGGAATTTCTGAACTGCAGATCAACAATACAGAATCCTATAATAACACGTTGAGAAGAATAAAACAGCAGAACAAATAACCAACAGACAAGTCTATATTCCAACACAGGGGCACTGTCCACATATTCGAATTTCTGATTTTCAGTTAACCCACACTAGGTTTTGTGTCACTTAATCAGCTCATCTGTTTCCCAGTTACACCAAGCAAAAAGTATACAAAGTCCAAAGTCAATTTAAGGACTGCATACATACATGTTGTGCATCTGATATTAGAGGCAATTTTCTAAAAGTCTGCCCGAAAGAGTTCAAAACGTTAAGGAACCTTGCCTATAACAAGCTAGAGTCAAGACTAAGCAGGGCCAAGAGGTGCATAGTATTTCCTAAACGTGGAGCAAGGAATTATGTACTTACCGTTTCAATGGCATGCTCAAACAACTCCCTGGCCCGTTCGAGTTTCGTCTTCCCATATCTATTCACAAACTTAGAGAGATAGGTGACCCATATATCTTTTACATGTGGGTACTTAAATATCTTGACACCTCGTTCATAGACCTTGAATGCATCTTCAAAATACTTATTATCCTGCATATGTCAACAAAAGTAAATTGTCAATACCAGGGAATCAAAAACAGCTAAAGGAACAAAATTGACAACTACTAGAAGTCGTACTTCCAGGAGGACTGCATAATTGATAATTATTTGTGGAGTGGCTATTCTTAAGTCTAGTATGCGCTCATAGACAGCACGGGTGGATTCCAACGTTCCCAAGCTCTCCTCCAAGTCCACATAAAAAGTCCACAGTCTCAACGATTTGTGCAACTTCATCTGAACAGGTTCATTCCCATCAGCAGCCACTGCAAATTAGATAATACTCAAAACTGTGCGCTTCAGATCTCATCGACTAAAATATATCTATTGGAAAAGAACCTCTAAGAACTCATACTATTAGCAGCAGTGTAAGAATTCACTTGAATGCAGCAAATACGGAAAGCAGCAACGCACAAGAAAAAGTAAGTACCTCTTCGCTTGACTTCTACAGATGGTTCTGCAGTAGCCCTTCTCATCAGCTCCAGGGCCTTTTTGAAATTATGGTGCCTCAGCTCCATTTCGGCCCATTCGCACCAAACACTGGCCAAATTATCCACCGTCTTGTAGTTTACCTGCACTGCCTTATCGAAGATCACTCTTGCATTGGCAATGTCCTTGTGGCTCTCATATAGCTTGGCAAAGGCTACCCACAACGTGTGAGGCTTTCCCACGGCTTTCATGGGGTCAACCGTCCTCACTGCCTCGGTGTAAGTAAGAATCTGCTTGGTTGGATTTCCCTCAAATAGCTTCACCCTCCGGTGCCACTGCTCCACATTATGGGGATTCTGCCGTAAAAGAACACTATTAGCCAACTCCGGCCTCCTCATCATCAAATTCTCCAGTCGAGCCAGTCTCAAGTCAACATCGTTTTCAACGTGTAACCAGAACCCGTCAAGAATCTTTTTCTCGAACTTGCTCAAAGAGAGGTTCACATCCAGCCGAACATCGTCGTCCTCCTCGACGCCATTCTCCTTCATGGCTTCTTCCATGTTCTCCTCCTCCTCCTCATCTTCTTCGCTCAAGTCCATGCTCTCCATCTTGAAGGCGAGCATGCTCTCTTCGAACTGCGCATAAGCATCAAAGATGACACTGAAGTCCCTAACCGTGACTACTGTAGTCATACCCTCTTCGAAAATATCCCTCGCCTTCTCATGTAAATTCCTCCGAATATAATACTCGGCAAGAGAAGTCCACAACCTGCCAACCTCATCAGTGAACTTCCTAATTCCGCCCCGAATAATCGCATCGACATTCAACCCTGAAACCTCAGTAGCATGCTTAGTGAGCAAGTCACACAACTCAAGCCACAGCCGATGCTTCGTCTTACCCTTTATGGAGAAGAACTGGTCGTCGTTCAAGACCGACGCTAACCGCTCAGCAGCCTCCTGCCAGAGGCTCGAATTGACCAAGAACTCGATGAAATCCTCAATGTGGGACGGGTCATACTTCAAATACCTCCTATAAACCCTAAGGGACGTCTCAATCGGGACACCCTTCTGGCTCACGAATATCAAGTAGGGCTCCCAAATCCGGTCGTGCTGCGTGACGGGGAGGGCGCACAGAGCCCGGTCGAAGGTCCTCCTCGTCCGGGTGATCAGCTTCTGCTCCGTGAGGGTCAGCAGGTACATAACCCAGATCCTGGGCATCTTGTGCATAGTGACAAGGGCCCTCTCGAAGGTGTTGTTGAGGGTCTCGTACTCGGAGTGGGCAATCGGGAGGTTCCGGACGATCTTGAGGCGCTCGAGGAGGTAGGCGTGCCAGAGCTTGTAGCTGCCGGGGAGGGCCTTGAGGGCGCGCTCGTAGATGATGAAGCGCTTCCGGAAGGGGGCGTCGGCGCGAGCAATCAGATACCGCCACCACAACTTCAGGCTGAACGGATTCCGGAGGAGCTCTTCCTCGTAGAGCAGGTCGTCCTGCGAAGGGTAGAGCTCCTTGGGGATCGACATGACATGCGGCTTCCCGGTCGGTGCTCCGCTCTGCTTGTGTGGGGGTTTCGGAAGATTAATCGAGCTCTGCTGCTGAGTTCCTCAGGCGCGGGCGGGTACATACGGATTACAGAGATAAACGGCTGCCTGTCCATCGGGCTGGTCCTGGGCCTGGGCCTGAGCCCATGACTCAGGGAACCATTAGTCCAACGGGCCCTGGTCCTAACTCCTATAGAAGAAGCCCAATTAATGCTTCTTCGACAAGTTAAGCAAATTAAAATAATATTTTCCAATTATTTTTATTATTACAATTTATTTATTACTTTATTGATTGGGCCGATGATTCATTAATTACAATATACTAGATGACTAGGTTGTTGAACCCGTTCTCCACACAATTTAAACTAAGAAATTAAGTATGAAACTAATATGGATTAGAGAGTTTGAATACGGTAACTTTTATATTACAATGATAAATATTTAATTCAAGAATTATAAGTAAATATTTGTATAGATAATTATCATTTCAATTATCAATGAAATTTCTAATAAAATAATTTAAAAATGTATGTTGTCCAAGTTCTCAATTTTATTAGGTAAAAGAGTATTAATTATAATTTTTTTTACTTTTATATTATTTTATACATTTTTCTTATATATAAAGTGTTCGTGAATTTGAATAAATTTAATTAATTTTGATAATTTATGTAATGAACTTTTAATTTCTCTTTTCTCTTATATTATTATTACTCGTAATAATAAATTATCATCATTCAATTTCATTATAAATATATTAACATATGAATCAGTAAGACAATCACTATTTGCCCCAATTTGTTAGGGTAGAGTCAAGTTTATGTATTATATATATATATATATATAATATGCGTTAATGGGTCGTGACAAATTAATAAAAATATAATGCTCCGTTATGAAGATATAATACTTGTATGATACAGATTTCAATTAGATATAGATTGATATTTCTATTCCTAATATATTATAAAATTTAACGTTATGACTCTATTTATTATTCCGTTGTCAAGTGTATATATATAGATTGGCCTGCACAACGCACAGGCGAGCAACAACATTATTATAATGAAATACGATGTCATTAAAAAGTTAACTTCTTGTTAGAAATGTCAGTGAACAAAAATATCAGAACGCCTTGACAAAACACGAACTCAAGAACGCAAGAACGCTCCATTAAGGGGCTGCTCAACCCCAGCAGACCTCTAATGCCCCTTTTGACACCCGAGAGAGTGTCACGGGTTGGGTCGGGCACGCCTAGGGGGCAAGTGGCCTTAATGGGCCTGGTTGGCCCGATGGGGGCCTAATGGGTCGGCCAACCCTCCTTTTCCCTTTCAAAACTAAAATTGGCCCAAAAAAACATTTTATCCTCAATCAAAGAGTAAATTGCACTAGTGGTCCAAAATATTTTACAAATATTTCAATATAGTATCAAAAAAAATTTTCTACTTGATGGTACAAAATGTTTCAAAGTTGTTTCAGTATAGTACAAACCGTCATCTTGTGATTGACGCCGTCAAGCTGTCTTTTTACAAGACTATAAATTTTGCACCATCATGTAACTTACGTAAAACATTTTGTACTATTAAGTTACAATTTCAAAACATTTTACACCATCATGTAACATCCCACAAAAACCGATTTTGCACCATCAGTGTCGACTTGACGACGTCAATGGCGAGATGACGGTTTATACTATACTAAAACAACTTTGAAATATTTTGTACTATCAAGTAGCAAAAAAAACTTATTGTGCCATATTAAAACATTTGTAAAAAAATTTGGACCACCAGTGTAATTTACCCTCAATCAAAACCCATTTTCAGACGTTTTTGATAATTAAAAATTGCTTTGGTGGTCTTGAGTCTCATTTACAATGAGCACAAGATGAAATGTGACCACGCTTGTTAGTCTTGCGATATTTAATTTCATATCAATCCCTGTCGGTGTATTTTGAGAGGCTAGGTCGGGAAAGCGGAAAAAGACGAGTGATTTACCTCGTATTGGGCTGGGTAGATGATAGAGGGCTTTGTGAACCTATTTCCATGTATTTAATATTAACTATTTTAAATCACGAGGGACACGAGAATCAGGTTAATTGGATGAGTTTAGTCTCATGAGATGGCCCGCGAACTGAAACCGGTCATTTGTAAGATAATTTACCCACTCATGAGAAAATCGGTCAAAGAAAGCATGTAGCTTGGGATGCATATTTAATTTATTTCAAATAGGCTTCATGGCACAATTAATTGGAAGGGTGATTTAAGGGTTCTATCCATGTTAGTTAAAGTAATTAATCAATATGGTACTGGGACATTTTTGTAATATGAATAACAAATAGAGTGGATTAGTTATAGGAGGTGGAAATAGCCCTAGCCTAAATTTTTTTGTTATAATTCCATAATTGAATTGGCTAAACTCATCGTAATTTCGGAAGATCTTATTTTGAGAAGAAAAAAATGAATGGTATGAAAGTGTAAAATTTATATAAGTTAAGATGTTCTATAATATAAATCCGAATTATCATAAAGCTAGATGTTCTCAACGAAGGTGAATCATTTCTTTCCTTTTTTCTTTTTCTTCTTCCTTCTTCTCCCTTTTCTTTTTAAGTTTCCCTGAAAGAGATTCATTTCAAGGACCACCTTCGACATTATTTTGAGAAAATTTAATTGAATAACTTCACAACATAGATAAATATCGAAGTATTATATAACTTGTATGGCATCGTTCAACTACTAAAAAAATATTAAACAATTTGAGAAAAAAAGCGTTTCACCCTCTAAATTATGAGTCCAGTTGGGCAGTGATGCGGCAGATGACGTGACAAATTGGTACCTGGAGAAAAATAAGTTCTAACGACACTGTTTCAAAGGAAACGGCCTTAGGAGCACAACTCACGGCCTTTGGCCGTGAAATGACGAGATTTAAGGCGAATTCCATCGTTTAGGATTTAGAATCAATAGAGAATTGAAGGTAGTAGTTCCGGGATTCTGCGGAATCAACGGGTCTATAATGTACGCTGTGTCAGGCAGCTTTTGCCCGTTGAACTACATTTTGGGGACATTTATCCCTAAATCCAACTCTTCCCTTCACATTTTCCATTTAGAGTAACTGCTATATCAGAAAATAAATCAATATTTAAAAGAGAAGTCAGAAAATAAATAAAATAATTAGTAAGAATAATTTTTGGAAAAGGAAAAGAAGGTAAGCAGAAAAAAAAAGATGGGGAGAATGAAATCACCAGGCTGCCACTGAACTCATTAATCGGTGCCCACAATTCCGACCCACCTCATTTGTCGAAGTCGCTAGTGGCTCTGACCTCACCCGCGACTGTGATAGCCGGAAGGCGTAGTTGAACCACCACAGCTCTGGCAAGTGACAGCCCACAGAAAATCCAATGGACATGAATAGCAGCTAGGGGTGAAAGTGATTAGAGTTGGTTCGAGTTACCGAATTCAGGTCAATGCACCAAGTTTTCGGTTCAGTTTGAGTTGGGGAAGTACTCACCCAAAACGGCTACTGTTAGACAGAAAATCCAACCGGTAATGGATGGGTAATTAACCCAAGTTAAGGGGAAAAAAAAGGCTAAACGAAACGAAAGAACATACATTTTCTTCCATGAAGTTTAACAAATGTCAAATAAACCGAACTATAATTTTCATTTTCCAATATTCCACTTGATGAGGTCTAGATTGCTGGGCGGCGGAGTGATGGAGTGAGATGGTGGAAGAAAACGGCGGGAGGTTCGCCGGAGTTAGAAGAAAGAGAGAAAATGCAGAGCGAGGGTAGAGAGGGAAAATCTGTTGAAGAATCTAGAAGTTAGTTAGCTAGCTATTAGCTTTCAGTATGTATATTATCACCTATTGATGCGGGGGATTAATTAACTATTGACCATTCAAAGTAATCCGGAGTCAAGTAAGTAAATTTTGGGTAAACCGAATAAGAATCCTCATGCCTTGGAATGGGAAAATGAGATGTCATGACTCGTTCTTTTGAGTTCAATGATGTGAAGCCAACAACAGATGGATTTATGGAACGTTTAGAACGTCGAAGGACCAAAACAAGACAGATGCGACGGTGCCGCAACACCAACAACCCGTGCAGCAGCAGCAAATCGGGCAGTGTGGTCAGTGCCACAACATCAAATTCCCAGTGCTACAGCACCGACGTCCATTCTGAAGATAACAAGGGCAGTTCTTAAGCACTGTAATTTCGCGCATTGGCATTGCTTCTACTGTTCATAGAAGCTAAGTCGAGAATTTCTTGGTTGTGTTTGGTTTTTAGAGTTGAGTTTTGATTTTAATTGGTTTGTAATGATTATATTGTTAAATTATGAGAAAAAGTTTTAAAAAATAATTAATAGTTGAAAGAAAGTAATAATTGTGTTGTTAAATTGTGAAAAAAGTTATGAATAGTTGAGAAAATTTAGTATTAAAAATCTAATTAAATGGTTAAAAAAATTGAAGAAAATGAGAAAAGTAATAATTGGTTGAAGATAAGTGAAGTAGTGTTAAAAAAAAATTTTAAAGTCAAACATGCCCTAATTTGTCAAGATTTCTTATCATTTTATTACTAGTTAGCCTAATATTGTGTTTTCTTATTTTGTTGGTTCTATTATAAGGATTCTAGTTTCTTTATTAGTCGTCATAGATTTATATTCAAGTCTTGTAGGCCAATGGCCAAGAAATCAATTAAAACGATGAATAATATTTCTTTGATATAGATTCAAGAGCTTTCTTGTTTATGACGGTCCTTTTGGGCGTGTTAAGGATTATCGCCCCATAGTCATTGTTTTTCACGATCACTCCGCTGGGACAGTTAGTACGAGAGCATGACTAACTGATCATATGGGAGAAGCTACACAGTTCTATCAATGACGAACATAGTACAGAGACCTGTAGGTAGAGAGATCGAGGTGGCAACGAGGCAAATGGAGGCAACGAGTAGATCAATTGTTCAATCGATTAGAGAGTCACATCAACGATAGCCATGAGAGCCTTGATACCCTAGCACTTGGAGCCAACAAAAACAGGGAAGAAGGGAGGTTTCGTGCCTGTGAAGAGGTGACTCGCGGCCGACCAAATAGAAGACCTGTTTTTTATAATCAACGTAGATCACCTATCTACAATGTAGTTCAGAGGAAGAATTTGATGAAATAGTAGAGCGCGTGAAGAACAGGAGGAGAAGGCTGGTTCAATATGAAGAACTGTATGAACAAAAAATTCTTCCAAAGGTAGACTTTCCTAACTTTGATGGTAATCTAGCTATTGAACAAATCTTGTATCGTCCTGCTGAGGCTGAGAGGTTCTTTAAGTACGTGAATGTTCCCGAGGAAAAGAAGTTACCATTAGTGGCATGTAGACGGAAGGTTTGTGCTTCCAAACGGTGGGATCATATTCAGTCTCGTCGACTGCTTGAGGGGAAAGGACATGTTCGATCTTGGGATTATATGAGGCGACTCTTGAAGGGAGTTCTTGCCGCCTGCTTACAAGCAAATCCTTTTCCAACAAAACCAGAGTTGTCATCAAGGTACCAAGGTTATTCATGAATGTAATGTTGATTTCATGCTATTGCCGGCGAGAAACAACTTGAGGGGAACTAAGAGCAAACAAATTGAAAAGGTGGTGCAGCCAACAATTCAAGAGAAGATAGGGGTTGAGGAAGATATTAGAGTTCGTCCTCAAAATCATGTCGGGAACGAGTTTGGGGCTAACACTAAGGCAGAAAAGGAGGGAAAGGCCAATCAATTGCAAAGAGGAGAAAATTGAAGAAGACTCAAAGAGTGTCGATAATCTAGAAATAAAATTTTTTTAAGAGATCGACAAGGAAGAATCCAAGGAGATTGATGGTCCTAACATGGAAGGAAAAATCAAGGCCGAGGTAGAAAACAATTTAGAAATCGAAAAATTGCATATTTTGAGCATGAAGGAATTATCGTTAGAAGAAGAGATCCCAAAGACATCGCCAACATCGAATTTGCCACATTTTGAAATCTATTGAAGATCCAACAACAATAGCAAGTCGAGAACATGTTCAAGTTGGCATCTACAACACCTCAAACGCTCGAGGTCGAGCTTTTCACAAACGGGGCAGAATGATCCGGGGGATTTATGAACCATCGACCACTCAAGTAATCCGAAGTCAAGTAAGTAAATTGGGTTAATGGAATAAGAATTCTCGTGCTTTAGAAAGTAAAAAATGGAATGTCTTGACCCGTTCTTTTGAGTGTAATGATGTGCAGCCAACAACGGATGCATTTATGGAACGTTTCGAACGCGGACGAACCAAGACAAGACAGAAGCAACGGTGCCGCAACACCCACAATCCGTGTAGCAGTAGCAATCGGGCAGTGTGACTGGTGCCTCAACACCGAATTCCCAGTGCTACAGCACCGACATCCATTCTCAAGACAACAATGGAAGAGCTTAAGCACTGCATTTTCGCGCCTTGGCACCGCCTCTGATGTCCGTAGAAGCTGAGCCAAGAATTTCCTTGATTTGTCCAGATTTCCTATCATTTTATTACTAATTAGCCTATTATTGTGTTTGCTTATTTTGCTGGTTTTTCTTATTAGGATTTTATTTTCTTTATTAGTCGTAATAGATTTCTATTTAAGCCTTGTAGGTCTATGGCCACGAAATTAATCAATGCGATAAATAATATTTCTTTGATATAGATTCGAGAGTTTCCTCATTTATCATGGCCTTTTTAGGTGCATTAAGGATTATTGCCTCAATACCCTTTCCATGCTCACCCCGCTATGTCACCTATGCTTTATGCCAAGTCAGCTTCCGTTTCCCGCCAATTCTTATTAAATCCGAGCACGTGCTCAATCGCGCCGATCGCTGCTTACCATGCCAACCACTGTGGCTTCTAGCCTTGTCCGTATCATTTGTCCCCCATTTTTAAGTAAATTTATTTGCTCAAAAATATTTTTTAAGAAAAATAATTACTCAATGTCCCCTATTATCGGTCGATCATGTTCCATGCCAGATGAGAATACTTACATCAACTGATTGTCCCCTACTCTCAGGGGAGCATGTTCCACGCGGGGCGAGAATACTTACATCAACTGATTGTCCCCCGTCTTTGACCGTGCATATTCTTACGCCGGGCAAGAATACTTACATCAAGTGACTGTCCCTTATTTTTTATCGAGCATCTTCTTATGCCCTACGTAGGAACATTGAGTAACTCCGAATTACGCTACTGGAATGTAACCGCCTCACGCGTACCAGACTAGGGATGGCAAAAGATACCTAACCCGCGGGTACCCGCCCGGCAAAATGGGTCGAGAATTTTTGTTGCTCATAACATTTCTTCTGCTTTCGAGAATTTTTTTTTTCAAACCCCTCTCTTCTGCTTTTATAAACCCTGCGTTAATTTGTGACTTTGTTATTCAATGCAAACAATAATTTGATTTTATGATGAAAACCTTTTACTTGGAATTTTGCCACTATACTGGTTAATTACAATATTATATTATATACTTTATTTTTCCTCTTCTTTTGATCTTTAGTAATATTTAGTTGTGTGCGAATATCGGGTATATCCGAAATCGGTTGGAAGCTACCCGTTAGGGTAGGGTCCGGATAACTCGTATTGAAAATAGTCTAGGATTTGGGTATTAAAAATAAGGAACTAGTAAAAATCGATTTCGATTCCGATTCCTCCATATAGAGTATCTAGAATCGGAACCGACACTCGGACCAAGTTAATAATTGCTAATAAAAAAAAAGTAAAGTTAGTATCTTTCACGAAACTAAAGAAACTTCCATTCTCCTTCTCCTTTCTTCCTATTCTCTAATCCCCACTCACAATAATGTCAATCCACGGCTTTCTCTCTCTAACTTCCCCCTATCCTCTCTCTTTCTTTCAGTCTCTCTTCCGTCCCAAAAAGACCGTTGTCGCACCAACCATGGCGTCCCAGGTTCTTCCTCAGGTACACACCGTCTTTCTTCTCTCGCTCCTTCCTTGTACTCCTAGAATGGTAATTGAGGGTTTTTGTTCTCGGGCTTCTGCAGGCAATGATTTTGTCTCTAATCTCCGTCTTCTCTCTCTCTCTCGCTCCTTTCTTGTACTCTTAGAATGGCAATTGAGGGTTTTTGCTCTCGGGCTTCTGCAGGCAATGATTCCGTCCCAGGTTTTTGTTGGTTTTCGTTTTCCGGGAGGTTGCCGGGGCTTCCTTAGTGCTTCTCCGCTTTGCTTTAGGCCTTCTCTTGGTTTACCACCTTCTTTGTCTCTTGAATTTCAGCTCTAGATGTAACAATGATACCTTAATTTTTGTAATGCTATATGCTGCCAATAATTGCGTGATTTATTCCCTGAATCGAGTAGATTTCAACCCGAAATAAAAAAAAAAAAAAAATTACAGGTTTCAATAGGTACTCAGAACTTATGATATAATACATGTTTCGATTCCAGGATTCAATGAGATAGGGTCCGATTCCAAAATCATGAAACCAATCCTTTACAGGTTAGGGTTCAGGTATCGCGAAAAAAACAGAGTACCCGGAACCGATCACCCATAGTAATATTCCCCGCTTTTCATCTTTTCAATCATCAAATTTTGTTTTTTTTTTCTGTTTATTCCCCTAAAAATCATAAGTTTCAATTTAACCCCTAATTCTTTGATTCTTGTTTCAGATTCATCCAAATGGTGAGCTCTTCAGCACCTCGGAAAAAGCTCCAGTCAAGCTTCCATCTCTGGTGAGAAATTCTTTTGGAATCGGTAGCAAATTGAGCCATTGTAATTTGTCCTTAGGAGTAGAAAGTCTAAAAAATCAGTTGGATTGGAGTTTTATATGTTTCTGCTATTGAGGCGAGCAAAATCAGTCCCGAACTTGGGGCCCTGACTCCCCGATCAGACTAACTGGTTGTGCAAGGAAACCTAAGATTACCCTAATGAAGAGTTTGCAGTCTTTGGTAAACAAATAACAATTGGAGGGTTACGATTCTCATTGTCACCCCCAAGCTATTGAAATGCTTTCAACTATTTTGAGACTTCCCCAAGCCAATTGACTGCTCCGAGTTGGCTTCTCCGGAATTGCTTTCTAATGCACTGCCATCAAACCAAAGGGGTGCACTATAGTCTTAGAGTTATTCAAATATTTATATAAGATAAAGGGTGTTAGTGGGGGTGGCCAATCTAAAGAAGCTGGGCAACCAAAGTCAACTGCCAACATTGGGTTCTTATAAATTTTTGGAGCTCATCAAGGAAATTCTGGCGTCATTGAAAATATCCTAACAAAAATTCCCAAGCTTATAGGCCAAGATCGAAGCTCGTTTTTCTCAAATTGAAGGTCCTTGCCCTTTTGTTGATACGAGAGGGACCTGGGGCCAAAGATCAGAGGCTAATTTTTAGAGGAAACAAGGATCTTGCAGATGCCGACCTTTACCGAAACTCTCGATTAAGTTTTACCTTTTGACGGGTACGTTTTAGACTATCACTGTCGCCCTTCACTTATTCATTAACAATCGTTTTTGCCCCCGACATATTTTTGCCACCAATTAGCTCCAAATGTTGGCATTCTATCTAACATTTATACCATTCCGTTAACTTCTGTGACGGAAAATTTGTAGACGGCATTATGTTTTTCATCACAGAATGGTATAAATGTTAGATAGAATGCCAACATTTGGAGCTAATTAGTGGCAAAAATATGTCAGGGACAAAAACGGTTGCTGATGAATAAGTAAAAGACGACAGTGGCAGTCTACTCTTTTAATTACTCCCTTTATATTCATTTTCAGGAAATGTTCATCCCACTATTTCCGGCGAGTATTTAGGCCTGTTTGATTTCGCAATATGATTTTAAGATTTTAACACTAACTTTAACTCTACTCACTACACAACAAAAGTCAACAACACAATTATTACTTTTTCATTTTTCTTCAATTTTTTTAACAATTCAATTCAATTTTTAATAATAAATTCACTCAATTATTCATTACTTTTTCATAATTCAACAATACAATCATTACTTTTTTTTTCATTTATTCATTACTTTTCACACTTTTTTTCATAATTCAACATCGCAATCATTACAAACTAATTAAAATCAAAACTCAACTCAACTCAACTCTTAAATCAAACGCACTATTAGATAATGCTTAAACAACAATTATCCTCCCTTAGGCCGAATATCATGTTTTGGACAAGGTGGAAAAAGTTATAAAACCCATCGCTCATCATCAATTCAAAGCAGAGTCCCCTGATCCAACCGAAACTGTTAAAAGGAGACTACTCATAACCACTACAAATCCACAACTACAAATCCACAACTACAAATCCACAACTTCAAGTCTTCAACATACATCTCGATCACGATCAATTCGATTCGTTAAATAAAACATAATCATCACACAAATAAACCCCTTTTAAGTTTGGATCATTGCAGGCCTTCATCGAATTTATCGTGCCAATTCGGTGGAACTAATAGGAGGAGTTCAAACCGGCAACCATCCAAAATTGGCTTTGTTTATTTTTCAAATCATAATCTTATTTAACTCAATTCAACTTTATTTTTCCTTCAATTTAATAATACAATAATTACTTTTTGACTTTTAAAATTTAATAATAAATTTTGTCATACATTTTTTAATCATATTAACAAAAATTAATAATAAATTTCCTATTTACTTTCACATATATATATATTTAACTTTTTTAATAATAAATTTTTCATCTACTTTCATATTTATATATATACATATATATATATATATATTCACACATCGATATTTGTAACTCTGAAAATAAAGTTATTTGGCACTTTTACGAATATTATTGGAGCTAGTTTATTGAAACTATATTAGTTTGAGTATGATTTTAGTTTATTTTTCATTCCTTTGCATTTTTAAAGAGTGTAGGGGCCCGTTTGACAACACAATAATTTTTTAACTCTACTCCACTTATCTTTAATTCAACAACACAATTATTACTTTTCCATTTTTTTTTATTTTTTAACGATTCAATTCAATTTTTAATATTACATTCTATCAATTATTCATTACTTTTTTTATAATTAAACAACACAATCATTACTTTCTCTCAACTATTTATTAATTTTTCATACTTTTTTCTCATAATTCAACAACATAATCATTATAAATCAATTAAAATCAAAACTCAACTTTGCTCCACTCTAAAACCAAATACAATCTAAAAGTATAGAATAGTTGAGAGAAAATAATGAATTAAGTGGAGTAAAATTAAAAAATATTTTGAAACCAAACGACCCGAAAGGCTTTATTTTATTTTACTCAAATAAGCTCTATTTTTTATCTACTTTGACTTATACATACGTATATATATATTCTCATCAATGTATATATATTTATCAACATTTATAATATTTTATAAAATTAGATTAAATTGAATTATCATCCGACTCGAAATTCAGAAGCAAACTTAATAGATTTTGTAGGATGGGATTGAATCTCGGGTTTTTGTTTAGCAGCCGCCCATCCTCTTTTGCTGAAGGGTGGATGGAGGTAGGCCACTGGGGGCATAGGCCCACCTGTCCCGAGAGAAGCCGTAGGCTGTCTGATTAATCATCCATCGGCTGAGATGAGACCTCAATGGGACCAAAATCGATGATGCTTCGTGAGTATCAATCGCACCCCAATAAAACCCCCCCGAATTCCTTCAGAGTCTCTCTCTCTCTCTCTCTCTCTCTCTCTCTCTCAATGAAATAATCAAACTGTGCTGCTACGCGCAGGCAGAGGCTCAGATTGATGGCGTAAGCTGCAATCATCACCGTATATAACCCCACCCCAACACGCAATCGCTCTCTCTCTCTCTTCTTCTTCCTCCTCTATCTCTCTCTCTCTCTCTCTTTCTCTCCACAAGAAACGCAGAGGAGCTTCGCAACTCCCCAGGAGCCGCGTTTCTCAGTCTATGTAAGTCTTCTCCATCTCTCTCTTCCTCTGTGAATCGAATTATGGGTTTCTCGTCGGTCCGTGCGAGGTTTCCGTCGCTTGCTTTGATCCGATTGATTGTGAGTGAATGAGGGGGTCCCATTCGGTTTCTAGGTCATGATGATCTGAAGGTAAATTTTCTCTTTCGGGGTCTGCTCTGATAGTTGAGATTGGACGAAATTTGAGAGCTTTCCATCTCTTAGTTTCGGCCGGATGCTTTGATCAGAGCCTAATTTGAAGCTTCATCCCTAGATGAAAGTCTGAACTTTTGCGGCTGTTCGTTGGGTTTGACTTTGTTTGTTAGTTCATCATGCGCTTTTGCTTCTCTGCAGTAGGGAATGGCTGCTTGGATTCATTGAGTATATGCTAGAAAGAAAAGCTCCCCGTGTTTTTTAATGTTATACGAGAACTTCAATGATGCTGCTGAATGGAATGAATGGGGTTAGTTTAGTCTAAGTGTAGATTGCATTTGTGCTTGGAGATTTATGTTGGCTAAACTCTGCTTCTCGGCGAGTTGTAGACTTGTAGTGTGTGCTGATGTGAAGCTTTGGATATTTAGAAGATGAAATCATTTGGTTATCAGATATGATATTGGCTATCTTAGGAAGCAGCTTCTCTGACCTTCTTAATCTTTTCCATGTTCCTTTCTCGGTTGGTGGTACGGTTGCTGAAGCCGGTCAGCCTCTCTTTGCGCGTGTCCCGTTCTCTTCTCCAGTCCTCTGCACTATCCAAAACGCCCTAGCTACCTATCATACTTTGAAGATCTCATATCTTACTTTGACTACTAGTCATTGGGAAAAAGGAAAAAGGAAAAGAAAAAAAAAAAAGAACAGCAATGGAGGTAAAGTTGTGGAACGACAAGCGCGAGAGAGACATGTACGAGAACTTTTCCGAGCTCTATGCTATAATACGAGCCACGGAGAAGGTCGAGAAGGCTTATATTCGCGATATAATTACCCCTTCTGAGTACGAACTGGAATGCCAGAAACTAATCACGCATTACCGAACCTTGGCCTCAACATTGAAGGACATAGTTCCGAGCATAGAGCGGTTTGCAGACACATACAAGATGGATTGCCCTGCTGCCATTAACCGTCTGGTGGTGTCAGGGGTGCCGGCCACTGTGGAGCACCGGGCGGCTGCTGCTGCCTCAGTTGCCACCTCTGCTGCCGCGGTGGCAGAGTGTGTGCAGAACTTCATTACCGCGATGGACTCTCTGAGGCTAAACATGGTGGCAGTGGACCAGGTCCACCCACTCCTGTCAGACCTCTCGGCTTCGCTCAATAAGCTCTCAATTCTGCCACCAGACTTCGAGGGAAAGACAAAGATGAAGGACTGGCTCTCAAGGCTCTCAAAGATGGGGGCCGCAGATGAGTTAACAGAGCAGCAGTCTCGACAGCTCCACTTCGACTTGGAGTCTTCGTACAACTCCTTTATGGCCGCTCTGCCCAATGCCGGTACTTGATTTGTGCTTCTTCTCATATGCTTGTAGAATAATTGACTGTTCTGATTTGTTACCTTTTTGTTTGGTGGCTTTGGGTGGAGTTCGTAGTATAGTGTGTGTTGCTTTGCAATATGTTATATGGGAAGGAATTCTGGTTGATTGCTCTCTATGCGCTGAGCAACATTGCTAATTCTTTTTGTGTAGTAAGCTTGGTGAAATTTTATCGGTATTCAAATGGAAGTGAATTCTTAGGTCGTCTGATATATTTTCTGTCGTTTTTGGTCATCATGCATTATACCATATCTCCTCACTGAAATCTCAAGTTCTTCTAACGTCTTTTCGGGCATTAAAATTCTGCTTCTAGTTAAGTATGATGACGACGATTAACAGATAGGTTAGTCTGCTGATCTCATTTATTTTGAAGAGATTGATGTTGTAATTTCTTGTTAATCGAAACTTCAGGGCCCTTGTATCATTGAAAATATATGTTATGAAAGAACAATTGTGGCTACATAAGGATCTATTAGGAAATGGAAGCGACAAATAAATAAAGAATGATTTAGAACAACAAAGAACTAGAGCAAATCTGTTCAAAGCTGTCGATATTTCGCCCTCTCCATTCAGTCTTTGCTTACGCGATGCCTTTTAGCTCGATTTAAGAGGCTGGAGTCAAAAGTTAAGGATTGAAGATGTTTCTGCTGGCTGCGATCTTGCCGAAGAATTTGAGTTTCAGAATCACTTCTTCAGAGTTTTGCTCAATCTCGAGCTTGAAAGCCAATTCTCCAGTCGGAATTGAGTTTCTCCTCTTCTTCGTTCTAGCTAAGCTACGACTGTAGTCAGGATTGGCATGAAGATGACAAAAATAACCACACTGCTCCGATGATTATGGCAATGCAATTACACTTTCTTGAGCTCTTCTGGTAGTCCCTTGCCATTTGGAGCTGCTCGGCGCCACGTCTCACAAAGGAGTTAGCGTGCACCATGTTGGACTCGATGTCGTTGAGCTGGTGGCCTTGTGCCTCAACGAGGGCGGCCATGTCCAGGAACACCTGGTGGAGCTCGACTAAGCTCCTCTCTATCTCCTTCACCGCATCGTGCCTCTCTTGAATCTCTGATATCGTGTCCATGATCTGACCCTTGCCCTGCTCCTGAATAGCCTTGTGGAGGAAGCTCTCGCTCTCCCCGCTCGATATCAGGCCCTCAATGGTCTGCTCATCGGGCTTCTGTCCCGTTAATGTGAAATATCTCCGTTCCACTGTCTCCTTGTACTCTTCTGTCATTTTAGCCCTCAAGCGCTGGAAGTTGTCCATCATGTCCTTTAGCTTTTTCCCCAACCCGTTCACCACAAAGGTCCTGGTCCGGTCGGCCGACGAGCCTGACCCGCAGCCCGGGAGCTTCCGGTGGGCCACATTGGTCCGCTCAAGAGCCTCGATCTTGCCCTTGATGATCTTGACCCGCTTCAGGACCTGTTGGACATCCGAGTCCATGCGGGCTCGCAGCAACTTCATTGCCTTGGCGGTGTGGACAGTCTTGCTCTCCTCATTAGCTTCGTGGAGCTTATCGTAGATCATATCCGCCTGCTTCATATCCTCCTTCACACTGTCAATCTCCTCAAAGAACTTATCGAGGTTGATCGTCTCCTTCCCGGACTCGGTGTCGTCCTGGTTCACCTGCACCTTCAGGTCCGTGCACCTCTTGAAAGAGCTCGAGAACAGATCATTCATCTTCGCCGGAACTCTTTTTCCTCGATATTTGCGTTTCAAACACCTGAGGGTTCGGAACGAGTAGGGACAGGACGGGGATGTTTGAGATTTTTGAATAACAAAATCAAGTTGGCTTTGCTAAAATATGTAGATTAGCAATAAGAAGTGGGATGGCATGAATTTGATCTGAGTAATATATATTCTTTCCTCTTTCATGTTTCCACTCTGATGCATTATGATCAAGTTTACGCGTATTTGAGGGTCAAAATGTATTGAGAAATTGAGAAGTGCTTTTCTTCAACGGATCGTGAAGGGCATTAACTTGGGACAAGATTTAAAATCAATTTCCAAACATCGGTCGATTCAACGATAAAAAGAAACATATTAAAATTTTATGTCAAGTCTTAGATTCGTCATGACTTATTTATTACATTTAAATCTTTCAAGAGGTCGCACTATACATAATTTTGACAGATAGAGACGAACAATTAATTCCCTAAACTTATCAATTCCGTCTGGATTAGCCAAATTGAGATGGATTTTGAAGAGTGAGTTCAGTCCATATAAGACTCATTCCTATAGGATATATATAGAGACGGAATTATCCCATTCATACATTTATGGATAAAAATTTCCGTCCAAAATCTTTTGACGGAATTATAGATGGAGAGTTCCGTCCTCAATGGATGGAAAAGTTCTTTCTACGGTACATATTCATAGACGGAGGGTTTGTCCTCTATGGACAGGAAATTCTATCTATTATCTGTGATAAAGGTCCCATTTAGTACGCAAAAATTGAACGGAACGGAATGGCTTTTACATAATAAAATGTAATGATATTGAGAGAAAATTGAAAGAAATTATATGATACTTACTCAAAAGTCTTTTTTGGTATGTGAAAATGGAATTAAATATAATTAATTATATTGTATATATTGAAATGCAATGGTGTTAAGTGAAAAAATATGATATTCTTTTATCGACTGTTACAAGATAAAGGACTTTAAATATAACATTGGACATTTTCTTTGTAATATCATTATATAATATATATATTCTTACATATATAAAATTAAAAGAACATATACCTTATATTTACACAACGAATTGCATGAAATAGGGAATGATCATTCCTAAACTCTTTTTGAGCAAATGCTCATTCTATCAAAGTGAAAAAGAAATTATTATAATGAGGGAATGATCTTCTGTATTCTTTTTTTTTTTTTCTCGAATACAAGTTAGACCCTTGGCTTTGTACATCTTTCCAACTAATTTAAGTAACACTAAATGAGATGTAGTAGAAGGAAAAACTGTTCATTTCTTTCTATTTCATTCCGTCTTCATATACCAAACTGAAGCAAAAAGTAATTGAAATAAGAAATGATCATTCCATCAAATTTAAAAAGGAAAATTGTTAATCATGAGTAATACTTTTTCCAACTCATATGAGTGACATCAATTGGAATGGATGAGTATAATATTTATTCCATTCCATTATTCCAATTCTTGTACCAAATGGGACCAAAGAGACATATTAGACATGGAATCGGTTTGCGACAGATTCTTCCATCCCAAAGGGACATATTTCGTCTCAAATCCGTCCAAAGGCAGACGGAATTCTTATCCCCGATGGTGGATAATTCCGAAAATCTGTCCCCTTTGGATGGAACTGAGACGAAATGGGACGGAATTTTCAATCTCTCATTATGCTTTGGGTGGGACTTTTTCGGTCCTTTTATCGTCTATATTTTACTAATTAAAAAAGCAATCCTTAAACTTTAAAGGGTGCACTTTTGGATGGAAGAGGGACGGATTCCCGTCTATCAACTTTTTGATGAAAATATTCATTCTCTATGTCTTTCATTTTTTAAAAAATAAATTAAAAAAAATGACTCGAGCTGCTTGCAAAAAGATTATGCACAATTATCCCAAAATTCAGACAATTCCATATAAATTCTTGCACGGTCATAATCGTTCAATTGAGATATAAATCCAGCATTATATATATAGGATAAATTTAAAAAAAACAAAACAAATGAAACCGTAAATCCACTATCCCTCAAACCGCTTCGTCATTGATAAGTGCTTCACTGTCGCATAAGCCATAAGCCTCGTCGTCCATATCGTCTTAACCGTCCGAATGATCATCATCATCCTCATCGATCATCCAGTGTCGCCTTCAATATCTTCCAACCGATCTCTTCATCGCGTCTACACAGCCTCTTTTCTCTCTGACGCTTGTGTTGTGGTAGCTGCTGATGCACCTTATTGCGCATGGCGCCCTGCGATAATGGACGCATAAAATCATGTGACAATGGTCATACAGGGTGCACGCAAAATATGTACAAGTAGGTCTGGGAAACTCTCCTGCAATAATGTATGTGCAAAATTATTGTTTATCGATGAGTAAATTTCCCATTTGGTCCGCGATGAAGTACTACAATTCGATTCATTTAGCTGACCAGTTAGCACTGGTCGTACGTCATCCCCGAATAGGGACTTACGATTGCTGCATGTACGGATCCCCGATAAGAACCTAACAGGCCATAATCTAGCTGCATATTTCATGAACCAACAAACACGTCTGTCAAACCTTTCCAGGATACGAACTATGTCAATCATCCCAGTGGTGACCTATTTACAGACAACACTCATCCCGCATCACAATCAGTTTGATTTCAGAATCGAACCAAATCGAAGAAAATCAAAAGCAATCGCATAAAATAGAACTTTTCTTCTCTATAGCAGAAAACTTAAAAGAGAATGCCTACTTATAGCTTGATCATACAAGGAAAAAGGGCAAAGTCTGGGCTGGTAAGATAAGAAGCAAACACTGTAAATCAAACTCGGAGAACCTAACACTGCCCTCTTTTCATATGAATGTTGATAAAATCCTTCTGTAAACATTGGGCAAAGAATTACTGTATGTAATCAGCCAAAGAAGATACTATTACAACTTCCCCTAATCTTTCTCTATGTACAAACCCCCGAGAAGGCAGGCCCGCATACTTCAATCCGGTCCCCGCCAACCCTAGCTTGCCTCCTTGCCATCAAAATTACAGACCGCAAAAGAAGCAGCACTTTCGTTATCCGTTAGCTGAAGGAGGTGGTACCTTGGCTTCCTGGTGGCCGCTGCCAGTTGCATTGTCCCCTGAAGGATTCCGGTTCTCATCAGAGGGAGGGAACCCCTGCACAAGGTACCCTTCTGTAGCATCGTCGAGCGGCTTTATTAATGTCCCACTGCCTGAATCTGAACCTGGGGACATCTCGTCCTCCCTCTCCGGCTGGATATTGAGGTCAATCTGGCCCCTGAACGGTGAATCAGAAGTCTTCATTTTGTTCAGGTCTTCATCGGAGCCCTCGTGCCCAGTCACCTTTCTCAAGCTCGGGCTGCTATTTGACTGTGAGAGATCTTCTTCCAGGGACTTGTCAGGCATAGGCATCACCTGATCTTGTTGCTTCTTCCCTGAACCTTCTGCCTCCTTCTCGGACTGTCTCTTCTCCCGTCTCATCATGAGGGTTTTGAACCGGCGTTTTACAGTGAGACAGACATTGCATGTACATGTCTGCTTGTGTTTAGGGCCTTTTCCACTCGGAGGCTGTATACAGACAATGCAGGAGCAGCCTGGTCTGTGCCGAGGATGCTTTGTTGTGGCCTGAGAAGATGATGTTTGGGTCCCATCTCCTTCCTCTCCCAAGATCGCAAGGTTTGCCAGGGTATCGAGCCCCTCCAGAGCTTCGGCAGTTTCTTCTTTAGGAGCCTTCAGTTTTTTAGAAGCAGCTACTCAAGCAATATCCATAAACCAAATCACTAATCGGGATAGAAGTGTAATCAATAACAAAACAATAACATAATTGTAGAATCAGTACTACTGACAGTCACTGCAGGTTCCTATTTAGTTCTTCTAAAACAATTTATACCTGAATTAGAGGAGCGTAACAGATCTTCAAGCTCTTCTGATGTCAATTCTTGAGCTGCCGAACAGGAAGACCTGATGACAACAACTCAAATGAATTAAAAACAAAATGCGACTTAAAAATTAAAGAAAAAGGAGGGGCAAAGAGGGAAGGGAGAGGGGGAAGAAATGTTGCATTACCTTTCAGGATCCCATTTGTTTTCAGCACAAGTCCACTTTGAAGGAAGTGGAGAGTCCACTGGTACTTTGCGCCACTTCAAACAATCTTCACATTGAACCCATTGAATCTTTTCACTGTGATGAAACAAGAAATATGCAAGGCCTTTAAAATCCCGAATAGCGATTGAAACCCAACATATAAAAACAAACCAGAGTAGAATAGGTGGCAATCACATACCATCGACACGAGAAAATGTGCTCTTTGTTTATAGTAGCAAGTTACAAAGTCAATAAGGAAAGCAAGTTAAACCCATGCAGACCTTGATTAACATTCGAGGAATATCTAACCAAAATCAGAAAGCTATAAGCTAAATTCTACGGGCAGAAAGGCTACAGAAATTTGCTACCGGCACATACACATAGGCACAAACATATTCTCCAACCAAACCAAGAGATGACACTCGGTGCCGGAAAGAGTTTAACCTTAACCCAGTGTATACTTTGCAAGCCCCAGATTTAAATGTACACAATAAGGACGGCTAAGAGGTAATCAAGTGCTTTACCCTCCATTATCAGTTGCAAATATTGTTGGCTTCCCAAGTACTGGAGCATCCTGTCGAACAAAGAAGTCAGACGTCCAACAAAGCAAGAATTCTCAAATTAAATAATCGACTTGCCCACTAGCTTTAGATTCATAAAATGAAACTTAGTTCATGCATCTAACAGCTGTTACAAAGAAAGATGTGAAGAGTACAATAGTGAAACAATATAAATTGTTTCCTGCATGATAGAAGTTTAACAGGGTTCTATAAGTCATTCAGAACCATAAATAGGGTTTGACCATCTAGAATGATCTAAATAACAAGCATCAATGCAATAAAATCCATTTAGCTAAACGTATTTTGTTATGATTTAACAGAACAAGAAAGCAATAGAGCAGGTTTTAAAGTTCTCCTGCGGTAGGTTTTACGGGTTCAGGAGATAAAAGATGAGATGAACTTATCAGGATACTACACTTTAATCTTTCTTCTGGGGCCAATGAGAAAGTTACAAATGAACTTGAGTGTCATCATAAACAGAAACATTTGACAAACTACGATTATGTTCAAAGACTGAAGCAAAAAAAATAAATAAATAATACCTCATATTCCTCGAACTCAAACCCTTCGATGACCACAATGCTTGGAGCATGGTCTGGAGGAGGGCGAAGAAGCCCTTGAGCTTCTTCCCACGTCAGCTTAAGTTCAATGAGGTCCTCACTATCTATTCTTAAGCGCTTATTTTTCAAACCCAAGGTGCTATTCTTTCTTTTTCTGGACAAGGAAATCTTAGCACCAGGCGCATCTTTTGCTACATATCCAGATTTATCCACTTTAGACCATGAACTAGGATCTGCTGCTTCGCCCTGGTGCAATGATCACACAAAATAAAGGTTCCTGATTAAATGCACAATCACTTGCAAACTTAATTATCGAGGGAAATAGTTTTCAGTCACCGACACTTACAACTTGTCCGGGAACTCCATTGACAGTTTTACCTGCTTCATTTTCCTGCCAAAGAACCAAAAACACCAAAACAAATCAGAATGATATCTTAGATAATTGCAGTAATTTCTCATGGAAAACAGACAAAAGAATGACTTCAGCAAAAAGAGTATATCCCACTGCTAACATGATAAAATCTTAAAAAATCAACTTAAGTAGCTGCTTCTTTTCAGTTTTAGAGATGATAGATTTTCTTCATAATGGTAATAGGCCATTACATCAATGAGTTACAAACGCATGTGCTATTTGTGATGCATTATGCATGTAACAGAATTATAGTTAGGGATTTCAAAGAATAAAGACATAAAGCGCTTGCATTCAGCACATCCTAAGAGTAGGTAATTCACATACCTAAAAGATAATGCAATTATGACACGAACCACAAATATACAGAGCTGCTAAAGCTGAAAACTGCAGAGCTTTAAGCAGATTGATTGTGTTATATTAACAACCAATAAATGCATCAATATATATCAAGTCTACAACAAATTAAGCCGTGGATTAGTACTTCCCAATCCATGCATATGGATGCAGAAGAATATCACTGCAAAGTGCTTACCTGATCAGATGGTAGAGCAGCAGAAGCTTTTCTAAATCCCATGATCAGTTTTCCTTCTGGCTCTAATCGACTAAATGTAACTGCAAATAACAGATACAGAGATCCTGAGTTATTAAAAGAAAAAAAGTCTAAATCGACAAACTTTCATATTCCAGGATGTTGACACTTGATATAAACATGGTGGAAAAGAAGTTGCTTGATTATAAGGGGAATTAAGATTTGCTGACAATGAAGCAAAAATTTAGAACAATGAAAGCAAAAATATCAGTTTTCAACCAAAGCTTTAAAAATGACAGAGACCTACACGTCAAAATAAGTGTATAATCTACACATATGAAATCCCCAAGGATCAAAATTCCATCCTTCCAACTGTTGCTTAATTACCTATGTCACCAGCTTGCAACTGCATAGACTGTATGCATGGGGTAACTCCCTCCAACACATACATTCTGCTGTTATTGTTAGGCCAAAATCGAAACTGGAATGTCCATTCTGAACCTTTTGCATCCTGAACTTTCAGAGGCAACCCCTCAGGCTGGGAAATAGGAGGGAAATAGGCCTGTGCCATCCAGATAATGTCATCATTATGCCAGTCATTTGGCAAGATAATACAATCAATCAGGTCTTTCTTGCAAATCTAAGAACTATCTCAATACATGTAATATCATCAACGCATCTTGACTCCAGTTCCAGCACAAACATCTGATCAAATAATCATCAAAATGCATTAAACAAGTACATTATCGTTCTGGACAGGCCACCTAAGATATATCACTCTTCCACAATGTGGCCTCATAGTAAATACTAACCACAGCATCTAGACAGCTCAAATCAGAGTGCCCCATGCCAAAGATAAAAGCTCTAACACAAGTTATTATGGACTCACCTCAGCACACTTTTTAGGCAGCACTAGTCGTCCTACTTTACCAGCATCACTAGCACTCAACATTTTCTCGAACAGAGGAGTGATGACAGAATTTGAGCTTCCATGATGTCAAGGGTAAAACACAGAATCATAGCAAGAAAGATCAAGCATCCCTCCCATACATTTTGCCTTAACATAAGTGAAAAAAGAAATATATTCACGCACGTGAAATATTATTAGCTCACAAGTACCACCAAGGTGGTAGCCCAGTTGGTAACGGACTTCGTCTTCCAAAGGGGAGGTCAAGGGGTCGAAAATCGACTTAAACACGAAAGCGCTTGCGTTAGTAGACCCTTGTCCTCTACCTTATGGGAGCTGTTCTGATCCATTGTGCGCTTTGGTGGGATTATGGTGACCTAGGTGGGCTATGTCTCACCGAACCCTTTACCCATTCGGGCGAATGAAACATTCCATGGCGGCTGTGGAGCCTTTCTGGTCTCCGGAGGGGGTTTGCTACACTGGTCTCCCCCTCCCAGCCTTTTATTCAGCCAAAAAAAATTAGCTCACAAGTTAATGAACTATTGCACAACATGAATAGCAAGGATACTCTCCAGAGATTTGCTGTAGCTCTTGATCAGTTATCCTGGGCCAGTAGCGAGGAAGCAATTGATTTTTTCCACGGACATCACCACGAGGCCGTCCATTTCGTATTTGATTTTCAACCGGAGAATTGATTTCGTGGAGCATATTACCATAAAAATGCTTCGCCAATGTAGGTGGAGGTGCTGGCCGAAACTGAGGTCCTGCAACCCCTAGATGTCCATTTGTTTCATTGGTTAATGCATAAGATGTGGCCAACCCAAATTGTGGCGTAGATGGTTCTTCCTTCAGAGAGACAGAGTGCTGAGGATTATTCATAAAGCAACTCTGATGCTCCTCGGTTCTAAGGGCTGCAACATAATGTCCAATTCATTTTAGTTGTCAAGCTGTCCCATCTTTCCAAACATGAGGTAGAAGACATTAATGACAATTCTCAATTGTATTACATGCAAAGGAAGAATCAACACCTGCATGTCCATTTTCATATTTCTCTATCGGACCCTGCTTGACACTTCCATTCATAAGTCTTTCAGAAAAATCCAAGGGGGCATATCTTTCGCGAGGCAAAAGTCTATCGGTGTTAATTGATCCATCAACCTCATAAGGTGACCTTGGATGCAGTTCAGGCCGAGGAATGCAAGAATTGAACAAACTGGGTGCTTGCCGCCATGGTACAGGACCTGATCCTGCTAATTGATTCAATTTGACAGGATGATCCTTCAGTCTATCAGGAGAAGATGCATGGAAGAACAAAGAAGCTGGCCATGCTGGACTTGCTGTCTGGAAAGGACACAGTAGCAAACCATCAATTTCAGGACAGGAAAAAAAGGAAAAACAAATAAAAAAAAAAGAGCACTATCAGTGGCCTGACAGAGAGTTTGCACAACGTTATGGATACTTTTCATGATAATATGATGAAGCTGGGTTTTTGAAAACTTGAAATAGCAGGAAATGAAGACTTTCAGCAAACAGATTGATCTAGACAAGGCAAGTTACTATGCGAGCTCAAAGTGTTTCCAAAAGAGCACAAATTAAATTCAAATAGGAGTGTCATTCTAATTTTGGGGAATAGTATGGATAAACTTGCACAGGCTCAAAATTAAGTCACAATTGTCAATAAAAATTTTAGACATTTAGACTATCAACTAACGGATCCACTGAAACCGACAGCAGAAAGCCTATGGTCCTGAATATTAATTTCCAACTATCAAGATAAGCCAGCCACATGCAACGCATGTCAAAGATAAAATACTAGAAAATAAAAGATAAAAGAAGCTTTAACAGAGAAGCAACAACCATATGATCCCTATAATTACAAGCAAGGTTATACATTCACAAGTTCTCTTACTGTAAATTACATTGAGATGAACACCGTGTATAACTATTGACTGACGTACTCAATCAGAAAATTTTGTTTGAAATCATGCTACTAAACTATGCCAGACTTGCTAAGCTTACACGGTTTCTAGAGTCAACTGGCATTTTATACAAGGAAAATTCCAAGTCAATATTGCAAATATCCCAAGAAGGCATGGGATGTGATAGAACAATTTGCTAATTGTCAACAGAAGTCTCACTCATTAAAAGATAGAATAGGGCCAAAAGCAACCTGGAACCAAGCGCAAGAAGTTGAATCAACAACAATTTATGACTACAAAAAGAAAATCAGTTTGAATGCATGAGCTACCATTTTGGGATGTACTCAATTAACATAACTAAGACCAAATTAGACTAGTATACTAACCAAGACTTGCTTAGACTTAGATCTCTATAATTGCTAAGAGCCCATCGGCTCGTATATAAGGAAAATATCCAAGTTCCCTCTCTTGCAAGTGTCTTGAGAAGGAATCTAAGGAGAACTGGACACTAATTTTTGCAATGCTAGGCACTTACTTGAGGATAGAAAAGTAATGTGTAAAAGTAATGGGAACCAACAAGAAATTAGCAACAACATGCAAAGAATGCACAGGAACAATAACAAAAGCAATCACGGAGATACTTGGACTATAACTCAATCAAGACGACTGGACAGATGCTTACAAAATGAACATTTTTCCGAGCACATGTGGCACACTCAATTCCTCCAGGATCCAACAATGCAAATGTATGAGCAGAGACTATACATCCACAGTGAACATGCTGCAAGAAAAGTTAGGTAGAAGACTTCAGCCCACATAAAGATAAGTATACAGATTAAGTTTCTAGCATCTTCAGCATCTAGAAAGCATAGCCATTAATTTTTCTCGACTTACCTTCCCACAAGATTCACAATCCCTCCAGCCAGAAGCTTTTGAGTGGAAGGTCTCACAGAATCTCCCTTCCTCGTATAAAGAACTGAATGTTTAAGAAACATACCATAGAATTATGATATAACCAAGGAAAGAGATATAAGGATTACAATAAAAACGATATCAACCACCTCAAAAACTATATAATGATGTCGTATAAGATGGAGGATGGGTTAAAGCATAACCTACAGTACGGCTTGCACTCTAAGACAAACAATAAAGCAGAGAGAGCAAAGTTAGACGCAATATAAAACAAGAGGAATGAAGGATCCTTATTAGTAAAAAGACTGACAGCTCATACTACGCTGCCACAGAGACGATACAAATTTTGACTAGATGTGGAGTAAGTAAACAGATCTTCATACCCAAACCATTTAAAGAATAATATCTCACAAAAGACAGATAGTGCTCATTGCCCAGAGTAATGATTCCTGATCAACTAAATCACTAAGCTCCCTACTACTGAACAATCCACGAAAATAAATATAGCAATGATTCATGCACTTGGCAACCCTTTCCAATTTCCTTATGAGACACTGGTTATATCAGTTCAGATATATATTCAACATATCACTCACTTACTGCCATCAGGAAATATCCACCCCTAAGCAGTCTATCCCCTGAATTAAATAGCCGCCCTACCATAATCAACCGAGAGTACACAAAAAGCAGGCTCACTTAATGCCAATTTCACCAGATTGAACTCCTTAGCAGAACGCATTCAACATCATACTACCAATACCAAAATTAACAATTGACCGGAACAGCTACTAGTTAAATAGCTCCACAAATCAGAGAGAGAATAAAACCAAAACGCTCATCTCCAAGAGCAAAGAAAACCAACCAAAAAAAAAAAGGCCGATAGATAAGTTCAAAACAGTCAACGAAAAGCAGAAAATCGGAGCAGGTGCATCAGTCGCAGAGATCAGCGCATTGACAAGAAGCACACAGCGAATTAAATGCAACGCAATCGGATTGACAATTAACCAGAACTAACACGAAAGGCCTCACCTAATTCGAGACCTAAACGATCATTAGCACTAATTAAACGTACAAGAGAACCTTCCAGCACCGAACAAACAGCTCGAACTGAGCTAAAGACGAAAATTGACGAGAAGGAGACGGAGTTCTAAAGACAGTCAACAAGGAGCAGCTGGTGCTTACGCGCATCGATCGCAGAGCTCCGCGAACTCGCCGGTGCGGAGCCGCCACCCCTTCCTCGGCCGGTCCGGCCTGAGCTCCGTGCAGTGCGAGTTGTAGCAGGACTTGGAGGGAGCAGGGGGGGCCGACATCGGAGCCGCCGCCGCCGCCGCTGCTTCTGAGCTCAGCTCCACGCACTACGCAGCACAACCGCACATATCCCCAAATTCAACAACCAGTGAGAGAGAAATATCCACAGAACTGAGAGAGAAATGGCAGTTCGGGGTTTGCCTCCTCGGCTGATCTGCGCAATCATGTAACGGAGATCGATACACAGAGAAAAGAGAGAGAGAGAGAGAGAGAGGGAGGGAGGGAGGTTAGAGAGAGAGAGTATATATTTATTGCTCGATAATAAATATTGGGCGATAGATATATATACATATATATATATATATATATGTACTTACGTCTAAACTATACAGATATATATGGGTGTACGTATAGGTCGCGTTTGGGTGAATGTGTGAGACGGGCTTAAGGATTACGTCGAGTGGTGCCATATTTTTTGGGGAGTCGTCGCGTTCTCTCTCTTATTCAATCTGTCGTCTCTCTTTTCTCTCCTTAAGGGGCGTCGCCGTCGACTTCCTCGTTTTCCATTGGACGGAAATTCCATATTATCCGCAGAAAAAACAATATTAAGAAATTTTAACTATTAGTGCACGCAACAAGCTAGTACTATGGGCCATGGGAACCCATGCTCGTGTATCACACGTGCTTAAAAAGAATTGAGAAGGTCTACCGAGGAGGTCTGCGGTGCAATCTTTTTTACCCTGAATCATTTTTTTTTTTGGATTGTTGGGTTATAAATTATAATTGTTAATGAATATATAAATAAATACATAGCTGATCTATGCCGAAGCATTTTGAAATGAGTTTCGATATCCCCTTAAGATCTCAATCGAAATCCATGTCGAATCAGAGATAGGGGCAAAGGTGGTAATTTATGACAAAACTGTGGGCAATATATCGTCTTCCACTCACATTTAGCAAGGGCTCTTGTGTAACAACTCATTGGTTGCAGAGTTAACTTTCACGTAGATTTTCACTATTTCGCTTGTCTTGACCTGTAAAATTATTTATTGAAAATTTGTATTCAATTAGGGGTGTCTAGGTCCAGACACCTTTTTTTTTTTTTTTTGCAGTACCAAACTCCATTCTGTTGGGGACATATTCCAAAATTTTGAAACCAACCCTACCTTGTTAGGACTTGGAATTAAAACTTGAATTATACTACAGGTTCCAAGTACCATGTTAAAATCTGTAACTTTTTATTTTATTTTTTTCTCTTCAAACACAATAAATGAAATAAATAATTAAAATCGAAAAAATCTCATTTACAATCACGCAAAACAGATAAATATCGACATAGATTAATCGGATCACATCCATCCATCCACAGAACTAAAGGATTATGCAGCTCTCCTTAGAATTAACAAAGCAAGTAAGCAACTAAAAGATTATGCACCTATTTAGCAAAAAATGATGATGTAGCTATCCTTAGTAGATAAAGCAAATAAGTTCTCCTTAGGATTTTGTAACTATTACGTCGCACATAAAGGATTATGTAAATATAAAATAATTTTTAAAAAAAAATTGGGTAACTTTCAACGATACCCCATATAGTTTGTGAAATGACCAGCGACACATATACTTTTAAAAATTAGCCACACGCCACCCTTCCTTTCGTTGTCGTGGCACTAACAGAATATTCACTTTGCCATGTGGATCTCATGTCACGGAACTGCACAAACCGACTAGTTACCTGATTTTTTTACCCGAACCAAATCTGACCAGATTTAAAACAGTAGAAATCGGCAAAAGAAGAGGTGGTATGTAGCTAATTTTGAAAGAATAACCAACTATAAGGGGTGTCATCGAAATTTATCGAAAAAAATATATAGGTCTCGGGTGTCGGTTCCGTGGGTACCCTATATATTGGAACCGAAACCTGAACCTATTTTCACTGGTTCCTTAAATTACTATTCATACTCTACCCTATTTTCAATTAGAGTTACCCGGGCGCTTCCCTAACGGGTAGGTTCCAACTGGTTTTAGGTATATATGGTATCCATGCAGAACCCTATACGTAGTTGTGTAGTAATAAATGCAGGGCGGGAACTTGACCAACCCTCATGGTTCGTGTCCCTTGACCATTTAGGTAATTTCTTAATTTGATTAAATCCGTATTTCAACCAATTAAAGTTTGTTGAGTTTACTACATAAAATAAACCACTTCTTTCTCTCTCTCTCTCTCTCTCTATATATATATGTATAAAGTTGAAACCCGCATAATAAATAGAGTCAGAATAGTAACTTTCTAAATAAGATAAGGCTATAAAGGTAAACCGATTGACTTCTTTCAAAATAAATGCTCTCTCACTAATGAAATACAATTATTAAAATAAAATATGTAAGAGATTAACGAAAATAATTTAAAATGTATCAACTTATTGCAATATAAAAAATAAAAAAGAATGTAAACGAGATGATTTAAAATAATTCATATATCTTATATCATTTCCTATTATAATGTCTCAACATATTGCAACATAGAAAACAAAAATTAAATATTTGAAATGAAGGTGTCATACAATTTCATAGTTCAAAAATGTGTAATCGAGTTTGTGTAAGTATGTAATATAGAACGATTAATTAAATATAGAATATACCATAATTGCGACCGTTAATTGAAAATATTTATCAAAACACTGAAAATTAGTATAATTTTATCAATTGATTATCATATGAAACTTAAGATCAATATTGAAAATCTTTTATTGTGTTAAGAGGTAAATATATATTTCAAAATTCAAACTAATTGTTATAAGAAATAATATACATATATGTGTATATTAAAATGAACATATAAATATACATGTATTGAATGCAAATGATATAAAAAAATAAAGTTTAAAACTAAGGGCATGTTTGGATTCCCAAACACCAAATTTTAACTTTAACTTTAACTTTAACTCAACACACTACACAACAAAAATACACATTTCTCAAGTCAAAAATTTTAACTTTAACTTTAACTCAACACACTACACAACAAAAACACACGTTTTCCAAGTCAAATTTATAATCACATCTCATTTGTCATTTTCTACCATCAAAATCAAAATTAAAGTTATTTTAACTCTGAATCCAAACGCACCCTAAGAATCTCCTAAACAATGTTTAACAAAAAAACGAATCAAATCTTTATCCTAATTACAAAACTTAAAATATGCAACAAAACTATATTAACGGTTTATTTAAAACATATGACACATATTTATTGAAATAATTAGTTTTAAATTATTATTATTATTATTTATTTACTCTAATTCATAATATGGGATGGGAGTGACTCTGTCCCACCAAGGAACTTTGACTTGTATAAGTGTTGTCCTCAATTTTTTTTTATATATGATTTGTGCACAGGGAGCAATTTTGTTAAAAGTGGCCAGGCAATTTTCGAAAGATTAGAGTGAAGATTGCTTCATAGAAAACGTGTAGGTAGCTCAGTCGGAATAAGAACTCGACCAACCCTTGCAGTTAGTGCCCTTTGACCATTTAGCTAATTTCTTCATGTGATTAAATCAAAATTTAAACCAATTTCGTTTGTCAAATGGGGTTGACTCAAACCGTTTTAAATGCATATATTTCATTTATTTGACATGTATCTGAAATGGGTGTTTCTATATTGACATTCAAGGAACCATTCACAGCATGCGGAGTCGACTTTTGCGTAGTTTTTTTGGTACTAAATACGAGGTAAGAACTCGACCAACCCTCATAGTCCGTGCCCTTTGCTCACTCAGTTTTCTTCGTCATATAAAATCCATATATATATATAAAACAAATTTTAGTTTATCAAGCTGATACACTCCCTTTCAAATACGTTGCTTTGTTTGGTAACAAAATCTAATTTAATTTAACTTAATTTTTTTCTTAATTCAATAATACAATCATTATTTTTTATCTTCAAATTTTCTTTCATACTTTTTTTATCTATTATTTAAAATAATTTTTCAACATTAAAATATCTCAACTGTTCAATATTTTATTCCCAATTCAACAATACAATCATTACTTTTTTATTTTTTTTCAAATTCTCTCATATGTTTTTCCCAATTACTTTTTTCTTTATATCTTTAGATCAAATTAAATCAAATTAAATCAACTTAACTTTGTTACCAAATGTAATGTTACATACTTGACATGTAACCGAACGGAAATGGGTGTTTCTATGAATACTTTCAAAAGATTTTTTGTATCTAATATATATTGTGAAATAATTTTTTATTTGGTAATCACAAAAAGAAATTGAGTAATTTTCAATGATTAGTGGCATCTAAAGTCTGCAAAACAAAGTGAAGATATTTTCAATGGAAGGTCGTAAAACATGAGTGGCGCGAGGGCTCTTTCGGTGATTTAGCAGTCGAGTTAGACCCGTGGAAGAGGTGTGCTGATTTTGATATCACTGAATTGAACTGCCCCGCGTGGTGGAAGGCCAGGATCAGGGTACGTGCGCATGTGCATGTGCACGAGTAGCAAACTCTCGATACGCACGCAAGTGGGGGATTGCCGGGCTCACTGTTTGAACGGCTAATATCTCCATCGGCGGCAGCCGCTGCTCGGCCTGCATCAAGTCGGATGCTTTTGGCATTGACTGCCACGTGCTTTTGCGGCGTTTGAAGATTGGACTGTTTCCCGCCTCGTTCTTGTTTGGTTCCAAAGTACTTGTTTAGGAAAGAGAATATTTATACTTAAATAATATATTTAAAGTTTGAGAAAACTATCAAGGTCATTCTGTTTGGATTCAAAGTTCGTTGATTTTAATTTTAACTTTAACTTTAACTCAACACACTACACAACAAAATACACATTTTCCAATTCAAAAATTTTAACTTTAACTTTAACTCAACACACTATACAACAAAAATACACGTTTCCCAAGTCAAATTTATAATCACATCTCATTTGTCCTTTTCCACAATCAAAATTAAAATCAAAATAAAAATAACTTTAACTTTGAATCCAAATGGTCCCTCAAAATTCATATTGCTATCAATTTGGTCCTTCAAAGATTTTGTCATCAATATGGTCATTTGAAAATCATATTACCATCAGTTTGGTCTTTCAAAAATTTTTACCATCAATATGGTCATTCAAAGATCATTCCCTCCATCAAATTAATCCTCCCTTAAAAACACCATTAGTATTGCATAACTCCTTCAAATAATTTTTATAAAAATTAAAAATAAAATCGAAAAAATTCTATTTGTTGAAACAAAAATCGACAATATTTCTCACTATAACGCATGCGTTGTGATTCTATCAACCGTTTGATCGTCTCCATCTCCATATCCATCTCCATCTCCATTCATCTTCATCTTTCCAATTGATATTGAGAAGAAGAACAAAGAAACCAAGCATAAACGTACATTTTCAACATGAACATATACAAACTAAATGTTACAAAGAGAGTGTGAGAGAAACTAAGAGAAATCAGTTTTTCTTTTGCCTAAAAAAGACTTTTAATATATATTTTTTTTATTTTCTATAGAAATTATTTGACAAAATTAAGCAATTCTTACAGTTTTTTAACGGAGGATTAAATTGATGGCAATATGATCTTTAAATGACCATATTGATGGTAAAAATCTTTGTAGGACTATGAGGGTAAAAATCTTTGAAGGATCAAACTGATGATAATATGATCTTTTAAGGACCAAATTGATAATTTTCTGTTAAAGTTTTTAAAAACTTGAAAATGGTCAAATGATTTGGCGTTAATGTTCTTCACATTTTGACAGTAAAGATGGACTCATCGTTGTATCCAATCTCTTCATTGATACAATCAACACACAGATAGTGGGAGAATATATATATATATTTTTTCACCTATCCATATCGTCGATCCTCAGAACTACCGAGTAAAAGAAGTAAATTTAAGATGGGTCTATTATATACAGCCACATGTCATTTCTTTTCTCGACATATTTTTTTGTTTTTTATCTTCTTCGTTTGTCTTTTGCCCTTCCACGTATGTCTCCTAGAAGTAGTTTTGAGATGACGTTCCATATTAACTTTAATAGTTTGGTGGCATGTATTTAAATAATTGTATCTGTTCTATGCCGAATCAATTTGGAATGAATTTTGATATCCCTTAAATATCTCAATCGAAATCTACGTCGAACCAGATGCAGGACCGAGGTGGTAATCTATGACAACCCTGCGAGCAGTACATCAAGCCCTCACATTCAGCGCAGCTTTTGTGTGTCAACACTCACTAGTTGCAGAGTTAACTTGTCTCGATAAAGTTGACTTGTATTTCCCTTTAGGGTAAAGGTGCATGTAATTGTGTAATTGCAAGGCGGGAAACTCGACCATATACCTGTAATCTCTCGATTTGATTAAATCCGAATCTAAATGGATTCAGTCTGTCAAGTTTACTACATAATTGAGCTCAAATTATAACATGTTATAAATGCATCCTTATTTACTTGACACATATAATATGAAATGGGAGTTTCTATGGTCCATTCAAGGAACCACTCCACACATAATGAGTCGATTTTCGGGTGAATTTTTACTTTTCGGTCATAAGGGAGATCTATAACCAAGTATAGAGATAGAAATAAAGCAAAATAATGAAGTACTTAAGTCTTATTGATGAGAATCGGATTCGGAATCTTTTAATTCCGAATTGACACTTTGTGCCACTTCACTAGAACCTCTTCTCCACTTGAATTTTCATTATTTCATTTATTTGTATGCGTCTCTTCCAAGAAAAGTGTATGCGGGTGGTTCGTATCCTTTGACCATTTAACTTTCTTCATCCACTCAAATCCAAATCCGTTTTAAATGTAAATATATGTACTTGGCATGTAATATGGAATGGGAGTGAAAATGGTCACTCCAAGGAAATTTAACTTGTGTATGCCGTTGGTAATTTATTTATGATCATTTGTGTATGAGAAACAATTATTTCAAGTGATCGGGTAATTTGCAAAAGATAGATTAGATGTAGGGACAAAGGTGGGACTTCATGACAAAATTGTGGACAATATCTCAACCCTCACATTTGCTTACAGTTTGCCAGTTGCGTAGTTGATTTTCACAATTTTATCAGTCTCTACAAGTATGTGTCGATGTACTGTGTATAGAATACGCGTACACAGCTCTGTCGTAATCATTGTGGGGGGTGAGAACATGACGAGCCCTCGCATTTCATGCCTTTGGCCATTCAGCTGATTTCTCATCATATGATTACATCTATATAAACCAATTCAGTTGGTCAATTTTAGTACGTAACAGAGTTAATACGTCCCATTTCAAACCCAAATTTCTGTATTTGACATGCATTCGAAATGATTGTTTCCATATAGTGCCTTTAAGGAACTATTTACTACATTCAGGGTAAATTTTCATGAGAGTTTTTAAAATCCATTTATCTTGATAGATATAAGCGCTTCACAAGAAAGCGTGCACGCGGTTCCGTCATAATAAATACGAGTCAAGGACTCGACCAGCCATCATGGTTCGTGCTCTTTGATCATTTAACTTTCTTCATCCTATTAATTAAGCCCATATTTAAAACCAATTCAGCTTATCGAGATGATACGCCATGTTTCAAATGTATATTTACATACTTGATAGTGTCTATTCAGAGAAATGGATGATTATATGAATCCTTTCAAAAAAAAATTTTCTTTATTTATAAGATTTGAATCCGAAAACTAATTTAAAGTCGAACAACTTAAATTAATTAAAATCCGGTAATTATATATGTACACAGAACCCTGAACAAAGCTCGAATAAAATGACATGGTGTTGATGTTGTTTACATTTTGACACTAAAGATGAACTTATCGTTATATCCAATCTCTTCAATGATACAATCAACATACACATAATCGAAGGATTTTTAATACCACCCGTCTATGTCTTCGATCCTCAGAACTCCCGAGTGAAAAATAAAAATAAGGCGGGTCTATTATATGGAGCCACATGCCACTTCTTATTTTAACGTTATTTTTGTTCTCTCTTGCTCATTTGCTTTATCCCCTTCTATGTACGTCTCCCGGAAGCAGTTTTGAGACAACGTCCTATATTTTTGTTTTGTGTTATTATAATTATTGTCGGGCATTACATGGCAATTCAAAATAAAAATAAGAAATAGTGATTTCTTAGCCTACGTCTTTCTAGCATATTATTAATGTAATTTGTTTGATCCTGCGCAATATCGCACAGGTTATAATTGCTTAGTAATGCAACGAAAGAAATGAAAAAGTTAGGACATGTTTATTTCGGGAAAAATCTTTTATATTTTTGTTTTCTAGTTTTTTTTCCCTACCTTTCCTCAATTATTTACTAAACTAATTTCAGAAGTCATATTTACATGTTCAAAACTGATCGTATTTTCTAGAGAAATTTGAGACTTGAATAATATGTGGATTAAAGTTTTCGTTATTATTTATCTTATTTTTGATATATTAGAAGAGATTACTTGAAAACAAAATTTTCATTATATGACACACTATAGAAAAAGAAACATGCCGTAAAAGAATTTCGGTACATGTGAACATCCGTAAGAATATAAATGGTTAGTACTAATAAGAGATTTGGTAATAATGTAAAACTTATATCGATCTAAGGTCCAACAACGATCGTAAACTTTCTCGTAAAGGGAATTTATTTAATTAAGAAAGAAATCGATTACTTAATTTGGACCATCAATATTACCTCTAGATTGACATTTATAGAATTCGTGAGGGAATTTTCTCTCGATTTCAAAGATGACCGTACATGATTTTTTTTTTGGACTTATTTGATTTTCATGTATAGTTTGATCTAGACAAATTTAGATACACTGAATATTATCTCATTAGTTTAGGGAAATATTCTGCTTATTATTATTACTACTAGAATAATTATCTTTCTAGTAATGATAATTTTACCCTCTCTATTAATTTATAAAAGAGTCGAGGTGGCATTCTGTAATTGGCCGTAATTTTTAGTTGTATATACTCTGTATTACGCTCGTTCTATTTCTTTCCTTTGAACTAAACATGATCTTAGATCAATCGTTTAGCAACGACTTTTTTTTTCCTTTTAATATGGATAAGTATTTTAGCAACGACTTTTATGATAAGTGCTATATCGTGATGATGAGAATATATATATATAAAATAATTATATATAGATATATGAATGAAATAGTGAAAGAAAATTTTCTTTTTAATTTTATTATTGAAAAGGTTATCGAGCCTAATAAGAAATAGGGAGGATCGATGTAAATCGCGCAAGGATCAAGAGCTTGGATCAATAGGTGGCTCTCTCTGTTAATTTTCTCTCGGAGAGACCACGAGCTTGATAAATTCTAATTATGAATTATGTTAATTAGTGAAATTAAGAAAAATTGCCAGGTGGAGTAGATATAGGAAAACAAAGCACTCAGGCAGCGACATACTGACACGGACCGACCCATAAATGTGCGATAAAGAAAAATATAACTAGTAATTTTATTATGTATGCCGCAATTGCACATGTTCGTCAAATAAAAGCAAAATAGATGTACGGGGGCTTAGTTCCAAGAATAAAAGTTCCATCACATAATGATCTGCTTACTCACAATTGAGCAAATGGATGAACCTCCAAACCTAAGCTAAAAACCCTAACAAATAATCACAACAACTGAATGTAAACCAATGAACCTACAAATCGATCTATCTATAGCTAGAAACCCTAACCATTAATGGAAATATGTACCGTAGACTATCACTTGGGGTTGATGTGCAGCGTGGAATTGGTTGACTGGTGGAGGCGGAAGACTAGCATTATTAGCATGCATCTGGATTATCATTAGCTGCATACTGGAACAGAGTAGGCAGAAGCATCTGATCATCGCTGGGCTTCGGGTCGTGCCTGCAGTACAGTCCGGCAGCGTCGGCCGGCACATAGAAAGAGTAGGTCGGCATCGGCTGGTGGAATATTAATCCACGGTGGTCAGACTCACCGAGCAGTGATGATCCCACCATTAATGGGGTTGGGACGACGTTGTTCGACTGATCCTGCAGCAGCAGCAGGGCCGCTAATTCCTTCTCTGATTTCATGGCCTCGAGCCTCTTCTTTGCACCCTCTAGCTTGTGCCCTAGAAGGGTTTTGAGCAATATCACCTCCTCTTCCTCCGACAAGTGGGCAATCAAATCGTCGCAGGCCGACGTGCGGGCCTTCGCGAGCTCCGTGCCAAGCTTCCTCTGCCGTTCCAGAAAGTACTCATCGAGACCCACGACGGCACCCCTGATCTTCGCACTGCGGCGGCCAGTGCCCACCTCGTTCTTGTAGCGATTGATGATCCGAGCAACCCCGTCGGGGTTTGGGGGCCAGATTTCCGGCACATGAGGGCGGTCGCTGATCACCGGAGTGCCGTAGATTATCACGCACGTGTCCACTCCGCAGAGAATCGAGAATTCCTTGGCCTTCTTCAGCAGCCCGTTCTTCCTCTTCAAGCGCCAATCTCCCCCGACCCATTGAACGATGTTGTTAATTTCTCTATTAGTTTCTCTGTCCGAACACCTTCTTAATTCGTGGACTGGAGCAGAAATCAGATTTGGTAGGAAGGGGACGGTGGAGCGTGACTGTGTGTTCTTGCATATTATGTGTGTGTATATAAGGAAGTGAAGTGAGCCAACGGTAATAATTTCTCTTGCCAGCTAATTAATTATGTTCATTTTAGGAAATAATATCATAGAGAGTATCTTAACCTATTCATGCATAGTTTGTATTATTTCCTAAAATTGATGTACATATAATTCACATTATATACGATTCTTTCATTTACTAATTTCCTTAAATATTTTCAAGATGATTTTTTTTTCCTTCGTTAACACTGATCGTTATTTTTTATATTGTTTCCATTAATTCTCACGCTAAGCAAAATCTTATCTTAGAAATTATATATTTACCTCAGCCAGTTCAACAGGTACAGATGAGATCCTTACTCCTGTATGCACATAACCTTTAATGGCCAAGCTAAAGTTTTGGCTCGCTAAAACGTAAATAACGTTGAGATTTTTAAAACCGAGATTAAAACGTTTGGCTTTACATGGGAAAAGCATCAAATGTGGTGATTTTATATGCAAATAACAAAATCTCGTCCAGGAAGTTCACTAGTCACCAGTTAGCCAAAAGAATAACGACTAAAGTCATATGCACCTCCTCGTTCAAACAAAGACAAAATATCGTTATATGATCATATTTGAATCGTGGGTTAAGGAGAATCATGACCTTTCCTAAGTTGAAATTCAAAATAAGGAATCAGTGGCGAATGAATAATCCTACAAGTTTAATCTCCTGCAAAATTGAACATCAGGAAAAAAAATATATCTTTTAGGAAAAACCTACTCTTTTCTTCGGCAAGAGCATAGGTATTACAAAGTCCTTCATAAAGATAAGGATAGTATACCAAGAATGAAAATAAAAATAATTTATTGTTACAATCTTTACCTTCTTTAATATAGTTTTTAAATCCCTATTGGCGAAGCTCAATATTTGTTGAGTCACATATATCTGATGCTATATTACGTATAAAAAAATGCATATCTAATACTATATTATTATTTATTATAAATCTATATGTAATATATAATGGTGAAATGAAAAAGCATGTTTGACTAGATTGTGCCATGCGTCATCCCTTGATATATAAGATAATGTCATATATCAAGCCCTTAACTCTCCATTGCATGGCTTCACCCATAAGGAAGCTTTATTCTAAATAATAATAAAAACAGGCCCTAAAATATTAAATAACCATTTAAGAAGTTTATATTTTTAAATTCATACACGAAAAATTAGAGAAGTTAGAGAAAATTAGAAATGTGAAAATCTCTCCTCACATAGAATCTGTGACAATCCCCTCATTCTGTCTCTTAATTTTATTTTTTTAAATAATTTTCTCTCTTCGTCTCTCAGTTATTCATTCGTTTGTTCATCCATTAATATTTTTCGTAATTTTCCATGAAAATAATTAAGCACCGAAGAGTTTTTGGATACGGGAGCTGGTGTTTTGTCATCTGATGCAAAAAATCCAAAAGAAAAAAAGAATCCCTAAAATGCTAATGAAAAGATTAGGAAAACGAAAGATGAGAACGAAAAATAATTAATTAGCTCAACAAGTAGGAGGATTGTTTTTCAAAAATGAGAATGAAAAATAATTTGAAATAAAAACAAATGAAATATGTGAATATATATATATATATATGTAATAATTAATTTCCCAAGACAACACACAAAAAATGTAATGCAAACCATTATATATATATATATATGTGTATGTATGGATTTTTCTGAATTATATATTTTGCCACCCTAATGTCAATGGGTAACATATCATGGATTATTGCAGAAAAAAATATATCAATTTTTTTACCAATTTAAAACAATTATTTATTTAGAACAATTACTTATTTCAAAATATAAAAATATGTATAGAAATCATTCATAAACCATTTCTCCATAACTTTTTCTAACTCGTGATCCAAACAAGCAATTAGTGAAGATGTAGGAGACTTTTAATGGTTAAAGAATATATAATTTTTGTGCAAAATTGAACGGCGAGTTAAAAGTAAAAATAAGCGATTCATACATATGTAAGAACACCTACATAATATATGACTTTTTCTTCTGCAAAAGCCTTATCTCAAAGTCCTTCGCACAAAAAATAAGGATAATATACCAAGAATGAACAGGACAATAATTTATTATGGAAGCAAATGTTTTTCCTATTTAGAGTTATTAATAAAAACGCTAATTAAGCAAATTGCATTCTTTTACTTTAATATAGTTTTTTTCCAACCTTACTGATAAAATTCGATTACGATGAGTCACATGTATCTAATATTATATTCTCATTGATTGTACTCCCCATTGGACCATATACACGGTTTATAGCCGAACTGACATGTCCCGTAGGTTTGCAAAGATGTCCACATGAATCATGAAAATTAGTCAGGTGAAATCCGGACACTCCATGTAATTAAAAAAATCATGATTTACAATAATCTAAACACATTTGTATAATAAAATTGACGAAAACAATAAGATCACCTTATATATCGTGGGATTCACAAACTCTTGTGTCAAATTTAAAATAAAAATATTAAGTAAAGAGTTAATTCGTAAGTCTTTTATGTCACCATGAGGTATTTTAGTTATTTTGTACCTTAATGACTACGGGGTGAGTTTTGGATCAAAATTTCGAACTAATCCGGTGACCACAAGAATGGTACCTCAAACTCTCATGGCAATCGAGGACAATGGGTCGACTCGTTAGGTTCTCTTATATTTTGTTTGGGTACAAGAATCTTAAAAACTCCCATACAAGATTCCTTTTCTTTTCTCGATCCAAATGGAAGGTTAAAGTATAGCAAACAGCATCAGAAGCCTAAACAAAGTCGCATAGTGTTCCTCAGAAAACCAATTCTGATCAGTTACACAATTGAAACACCTCGAATAAGGTCCAATCAGTTTTGAGTGGTCGGGCAACATATAGCGTAATAAGGTGCCAGGGAAAAGGCTACTCGGTCGAAAGAATCGACATTAAAAATAAGAAAATGTGCTCTTTATAACATTAAGTCTCGTCCAAATGTATCAATGATCTCAAAACTCTCCCGTTCCCCCGCACAAGGAAACCTGGTTGGAAGGAAATAATTTATTCTGTACAGGTCGATCCAACGCATGAAAAATAAGTACAAGAACCTTTGGAATTCCTCTTCCAGAGACACTGGTGATGATGTTAGGAGAAAAAATCCTCAGTCACGGATACGCGCACACACTATACAGGGGAAAACAGTGTGGCCAAACCTTGATCAACCGTTATCTGTAGCCTGCCATAGGACATTAACGTTTCCTGGTCCGACTTATATGTTCCCTTCCCTCGAGCTAATACTTCACCATCCGTGTCTATGATGCCTTGCCTGGTGGGGTCATCAGTGCGTGGACCGGGCTCTAAGACAAATGCTTTGACCTGCAAAATATAAAAACCGAGGAGAGTTTACATCCAACGTTTCAGGGCGATACAATTCTCGAGAAACTTGAATGATGATGCCATACCTTAATGTACACGACATGGGGTGATTTAACATGACCCCCCTTGCTCAACTCAGTCATCAACGACAGCAGCGCTAACTTCGGGCAATCGCGTATAGCAATCAGATCCATATAACCATCTGAAAACTGCAGCCAAGCCAAAAAGATATCTTATAATTTATGATATCAGCAAGAGAATAATGAGAAAAACAACTGTTCGTAATGACTAATTAGAGATATTTAGGAGCAGAATCATTTGATGATACAACTTCAAGCACATATGAAATTACATAATTTCCTCTGGCTATTTAGAATACAACATTGAAACATTGTTTTCCTACAGACTGACATTTTGTTAACTCGAGATGTGTCTCAATATGTCTGTCCAGAAATTTCTGTAATTGTGGTTGCAAGGATATGCCTATTCAACTTTACAAGAAAAGCTAGACAAGAAAGTTGTATGCAAATTATTATTCTTTCAGTAGGCCAACCTCAGCTTTTGGAGCAGCCATAGTGTCTTCGCCGCCCCAAGGAACATTGTGAAGCCAAATCGACACAAACGGTCCATCAATGGTCCTCCAGCTCAACTCCTCTAACTTGATATCTGGCCCACGATAGGCATTGCAAAGGACCTGAACCGGTTCTTCTCCGTGACCTTTACTTTGGACATTCTGTTCTCCACTATATCTTGCAGGCTCTCCATGATTTTCATATCCCGGTGCAGGCACAAAAGAGACCTGCCCATCATATCGCCTCAGGTGCAGTACACGTTGAATCGCCTGAAAATGTAAACACCAATGATCGATAAATGCTTTTAACGAGCAAAATGTTACAGTAACAACGACTCATACCATGCATGTCGTCTTAGAAGATTCATGAATTATTCATAAAAACTGTAATACACAACAAAGAGAGAATAATTTACACCTGCTTATTATCTGATAAAAAACTTATAGACAACTCTGCTGGGACTCTAATCCCTCTCACAAATTAGATGATTGCACCATGGATTGTGTCCATGGCTTGCTTTAAGTAGAGCAAGCAATGCAAATTCGACAGCGGCCCAACAGTCATGCGACTAAGTATGACTACAGATATTCCATGAATGCCAATCACACAATAAAATTCCAGAACTAGATTAATGTGATGATAATCCATGCACTCCAAATCCAAGTCTCAGAAAACTATACAGCCTCATAAGAGAAGGCGAACCTAGTGAAGACGAAGAAAATAGAAGAGAGAGAGAGAGTGTGTGTGTGTGGGAGAATTGTGCACCTACATAGAAATCTATACGAGCACTTCCCATCCACCTATACTTCTCAGATTCAATGTCGATGTCTGCAATAAGGCCTGAAGACAAAAAAGCATAACGGGAGCAACTTTTAGAGCTCATAAACGACGTCTCTTAGTGTTTCTAAATAATTTAAACTTTCTGAAAGTGTAGGGGGAACCAGTTCCTTATACCCCATGCAAGCATCAGAACACTAAAAAATTTCTTGTCCTCCTGTGAAATTGTGGCCACATCAAGTAATCGTTTGTGGCCTGGGAGCAATTGAAAATACTATTAGAGAATACCCCAAAAAAAAGCAATTATAAAAATTAATTCACTAAGATGAAAAGGCAGTCCAAACCTCGAATAATGGCAAGAGTAGCATAAGATGCTTTACAGGGTAAGCCAACTGAGTCGAGAAGAGACTTCGCCATTCCGTTACCAGTACCTAAATAGGCCAAGTATTACACGAGCAATATGTAAACTTACGTGAGGAGGTGAATTTATGTACTTCCTGCACTGTCTTTAGTCAAATGCTAAATAAACCAACCAATGAAGATCTTGAGAGGAAGATTGAATGCTTCAGTCATAATAAAGAAGAACGTTGATCACCACTGCTATGGACTTGACAAACACTTCTCTTGTCATCTTAATTAAAATCAAAAGACAAATAACCAAATTTAAACCCTAATGATACTGATCAAATATGAACTATCTTGACAAAATACAGTCAAATGGTAAAGAAACATGACTATAGCAGAGGGTTTTGAGCCCTTGACTAAATCATACAACATAGTGTTAAAAATTTGATATTAATACAGAGCACAAAAAATACCTGCAGGTATCACCCCTAGGGGCATCTTTATTGCAGCCTTCCAGTCATCCCTTTCAAGCAACCCGTTCACTACCTACCAAAGTCTATAAACTTATCAAAGAAACCAATGAAATCTGTCATAAATGAACATTGAGAAACATATATTCAAATTCTGAAAAGACAGGACACATCAAGTTTTTGGTTGGTGTCAACAGTTATTCCTCACTTCTATCATCATTCCATGTAAACTAGGCATGACTCACTAACCTCAACCAAAATTCCATCTCCGCTCACACAGACAATGCCATCGTACTTTGATAGATCAATAGAGCGAGCAATTTCTTTGGCATGCAACTGATATCTGGTTTCTGCGGAGTTAAAAGACAAACACTTTCAGCTAGTGAAGGTATCACAGAGAAAGAATGAGGCAGCAATCTTTTGGCAAATTCACATCAATGAAACCAAACCTTGAATATCAAATTCAATGCCAGCATCTTGAAGAAGCGGCTTCACTTCGTTTGAAAATATCTTAGGAGCCATTCTCTTCCCTCCGAAAGGGTTCATGAATATAAAAAGCCTCTTTGGACGGCCTATAGAAAGGAGAGCATGACACCATCAACTAGTCAAAACAAGAAATGTAATCTAGTACACCAACACCATCCCGGGCTTTCATTAATCCCAAAAAAGTCTTGAGATTTCTTATTAAACCAGTTAAAAACGTGCCATCTATAACAAAAACAAGCTAAAAACATTGATCCTCGTGCCTGCTGGTAACTAATCTCCCCAAAACGAATAGTACACATAACTTCCACAAATAAATTCTCTATTGAAGATTTACAACTAATTCAACCGCAGCTTTTCAGCTTGAAAAACATACCGAAGAAGCACAAAAAATTCGATTTTGATTGATAGTAGATGATCACAAAAATAGATTCTATCATCAATAAATGCTTTCCATCCACGGCTTCACTCATCTGTTCAAAACTGCAATATGCGACCACTGTAGATAAATTTCCGACATGAGTTTCTGACGGGCCCCTAAATGGACACAAAATCCTATCCTTATCCCCCGATTGACGGTTCGAGCGTTTCTCTATCCCAAGAAAGATGTCTAAATTCTAATCAACAGGTTCTATCATCAATAAATGCCTCCATCCACAGCTTCACTCATCTGTTCAAAACTGCAATGTGGGACCCCTGTAGATAAATTTCCGACATGGGTTTCTGACGGGCGCCTAAATGGACACAAAATCCTATCCTTATCCCCCGATTGACGCTACGAGCGTTTCTCTATCCCTTAGAAAGATGTCTAAATTCTAATCAAGAGACAATATTGGGAGAAGAATTCAACCATGGCCGAGACATTACCGAGATTGTCCATGTAATCCTGAAGCTTCTTGCACCAGAGGCTGAGGGACTCGCCCGACAAGGGCTCGAACACCAGCTCCCTCCTGACCAGCCCCTCTCCTCCGCCTCTGGAGGGACCGGGGCAGCACACTGCCCCGTCCAAGTCGACGGCGGCCTTGATCCTTATCCTGGACCCCTCCGCCGCGAACCCGAGCACCTCCTTCTCGACCCTCAGGGCCCGATGGCCGCCCTCTGCCCAGACGACCCTGCCGTCCGCCGTGAGCGTGAGGGGCGTCACGGCGTCGTTGAACCGGACCCAGTCCGAGATGATCGGAGCGGCCGGCGGGGAGTCGGGCTGATCCATTGTCGCGAAAGCGCTGAGGAATTGGGGATTAGGACGGGGGAAGGCTTTTGGCCAGGCCGGGACGTCATATGGCTGGCCACATTGGTTGACTTCTGGAAGGGAGACCTTCGGATTTCGATTCCACCTATGTTTCACCACTGGCCCCCTGCTGGTCAGCACTTGAACCGGTTAAAAGTGAGACGGGTTACCCGGGAGATACTTCAAAGAGAGAATTAGCAAAAATACAAGATGAATATTGACTCAAATTGCCCTTGAGGTATTTGTTATATCAAACTGAACCCGGATAGTTAAAAATTACTTCAACAATGACCCTCCGTCCATGCTCCGTAAAAAATCAAACGGAAACATCTAACGTGGCTTGTAATATTGTTTCTCCTTATGACCTGGCTTTATGACGTGTCTATCTGTCTTCGTTAAGCTTCTTAAGATCGAAAGCGGGAAATGATGCGATTGTTGGGCGGGATTTTCATATTTCAGAGTAGACACTGAAGTGAGAGCGAGCAGGGCACATCAATTTCTCTGTTCAATGAAGTTTGTTTTCTTTTAGCGTTTAGAACAAGAAGATCGAAGAGGATTTTAGTGTTCTCTAGTGATAGAAGCTGGTCGTGGTCCTCGCGGACGTTTCAAAAAATTGGACTCCAGGTAGGTAACGGTTATTTATTACTCCCACAGTCGATTTTGTGGTCCCCTACTTGTCCCTTTCATGCATTGTTTAATGCGGTCTCGGGTTGGTTGTCTTTTGTCTTTTGGTGGTTAATGTGGTAGAGAATCTAATAAAGTTTGATTTTTTATATTTTTTTTATCTGTGCATGATGGTTCCTCTTTCGTTGGTTTGTGGTCTCATAATGGAATGACATTACGTGGATCTGATTTTACATCATGGAGGAAAGTTTCATGATAACAAACATAACCATGTTGGTAGTGAGATAGACGTTTTAGAACATGTAGATACAGATTTCTTGTCTGCAATTGCGATCATGAACATGTTAGATGATCACTACAAGAGCAAACCTTCCAGTTGTTGGTATGCCATCCCTTGAATGATGATGGAGTTTGGGCTTGAAGAGTTAAAAGATGATAATGATTCAACAAACCTCGTAGCTAATGTAAAAGGATATGATGAGGTGCACTTATACATTGAGCATCTAGTAGAAACTCCCGAGAAACTTATTAGCAAGGAAGCAATGAAATTCTTGGCAAATGTTGAAAGAGAAGCAAGAGAAAGAGAAGTCAGAGAAAGAGAAGCAAGAGAAGTAAGAGAAAAGGAAGTAAGAGAAAGAGAAGCAAGGGAAAGGGAAGAAACAGAAAGAGAAGCAAGACAAAAAGAAGAAAGGGAAAAAGAAGCAAGAGAAAGAAAAGCAACAGATCGAGAAGCAATGAAAATAAGAGAAACAGAAGCAAAAGAGGTACTTGTACAAGTAATTGATCAATATGAAGATGATGAAGATGAATAGAGGAATGACTCCACCAGTGGTGATGACTGTGACAGTGGGGATGAAGTTTGGGATGAAGATGATGATGAATTTGTTGAAGCAATTGAGCCTGGTTTGGAAGAATATGAGATGAACAATGCATCTGCATGATGTTGAACTTCTATAGTGCATGGTGATGAAGCTGAAGTTGGAACTTCTATAATGTATGCTGACACCACTATAGTACCTAAAGTGCAGTAGAAGCAAAAACCTAAGAACAAGCACACAAAGACTAGGTTCAAAGAAAAAACAACAAAAGAAAGGGCGAGAATGTTTATATAGGAAAACATAGAGGCTGAGGTAGAGGTGTCAGCACCCAATTTCGGTCCATCGGCTCCAGGGGGGACAAAATTGTCATTTTTCTATTTATCACCTTTTTTTAAAAAAAAAAAAGGGAAAGAAAAGAAAAAAATCTCGGGCAGGGCCGGGCAAGGCCGGGCAGCGTTGACCGGCTGCCCGTGACCCGCCGGCCCTAATTTAAAAAAAAAAATACTGTTCCGGGCAGGCCGGGCAGCGGCAACCGGCTGCCCGCGATCTGGCCGGCCGCCCAGAATAGGAAATCGCGGATTCCGCGATTTCCTCCCCAAATCGGTTGAAATCTCGACCGAAAATTGCAATTAAAATGGGGAAAACCTAATTCGGCGAGGACGGAACGGAACCCAGAGGAAAAAAAGGAAAAATTGGCTCTCGTTTGAGAGAATTTGGAGATCGGTGCGATTCGGGACCGACGCCGGAAAATCGCGAAAACTCCCTCGATTCCGGCCGTTTGGACCTCGGTGAAGTCCAAACCAGACACCGCGTGGCCCAAGCGGCGCCCAGAGCTATCTCCCGCACCCTCTCGTGCCGTCGTCGCGACGTCCAGAGGCGCGAATCGCCGCCCCCAGCCTCGCGCCGCCGCTGCCCCCCGATCCCGGCCACTATTCGGCTAACGGGCCTCGGCCCATTTCTCTTCCTTTGCAGGCTCGGCCCAGTCGGCCCAATCCGCCAACCTCGGCCCATCTATCCTTCCGCAGCCCAAGTCTTCGTCCGGCCCGAGTTGTTCCAGACCAGCCCACTCCTTTCGGGCGATTTTTTTCCTTCGGACTGGCCGACCGATCCGATCCGATCCGACCCGTTCGTCCAACAGCTTTCGTATATTACAGAAACGCCCCCAAACTTTTGGGTTAGGTAAAATCTCAACTTAGCGGCATGTTTAGGGCTTTATATTAAATATCATGCTTGCTTGAATGATGATGACATGAAATAATTGCTTGTTGGTTGCATAGATTATCAAAATTATGCCGAATCCGATTATTCTAATTTTCTGATTTGTTCCATTCTAGTCCTGCAACAAATTTTCATATTTTTCAATCCTGCCCAAATTCCCAAATCAATTTTAAACCAGTTCCATGACATTTTCGATATTTTCATCACGTCCCTAATTTTTTTCAGAATCAAATACTGCTCCAGAAAACTTTTGCATTTGTTTCAATTCAGTCCCTGGAACATTTATTATTTTTTTAAAATCAGCCCTAAATTTCAAAATTCATTTCAAACATACTCTGGGCTATTTCATTATTTCTAGCACATCCTCCGAATTTTTTAGAATTTAAAATCGCTCCAGTAAACGTTTCAATTTGTTTCAATTTAGTCCCTGCAACATTTATTCATTTTAAAACCAGCCCTGAATTTCAAAAATTAATTTCAAATAAACCCTAGCCCATTTTATACTTTCCCGGACATTCTCCAAATTTTATAGAATTTAGAAAAAAATCATTCTCCAAATTTTTTTGATTTGTTTCAGTTTAGTCCTTGAAACCTTTTTCTGTTACTTTATTAGTCCTTCTTATTCTACATTATGTTGTTCGATCTTTATGCAAATTTTTCGAGATGACTGGAAATTAGAGTTTATCGGGCGATCTATTATTGATCGTTTCGACAGCTCGAAACCCAAAAAATAAAATAAAGCATTCAGCAGATTTTAATTAAACTTAATGATTTCACCAATCGGGTAAACGGGACGTTCATTTGACTAATTAATTCACTCGACCTTAATAATTTTGCACGAATTGGTAATTAATCGGAAATACGCGTCGATAAATTGCAAATACGTGTTGACGCCTTCTTTTCAAAATTCGCAAATTTCATACTAAAATCTGAGACTCGTGATCCGATGTGACATGGACGTCTGGGAAGAACTTGCATGTTTTGACTCGAGGCCTCCTAATTTTAGGTAACTCAAGTCGGGGTGTGGAAGTTCTTTTTAGATCACTTCCGGATAGATTGACCGTTTCTTTGACTTTTTGGGGTTCTCGCATAACCCTAGAAGAATCAGGGAATCAGTCAACGCCGGTCACAGGCCGAGGTGGCCCGCATTGCGCAGTCTCTCTCTTTTCAAAAATAAATTTTCTATACAAAGGCAAAAAAAGGCGTATTTACAATTTATTGTTATCTATGCATGATCTTGGGTAGTTAGATCGGGAATAACGGTTTAAGATACCAAAATTTGACTTAATCGCATACTCGGCCTCATAGAAAACATAATGGGGATAGCGGGCTAGGCACTAGGTTGTAGGATTCTCGCGTCAAAATCCACATTCTATAATAACTTATCATAATCAAAGTGTCGCGATACATAACAATTTAAAATCAACCCACACATTCGAGACTTGATCACGGACACATACAGTCTGTCAGGTCCGATAAATGATGCTGAATGCTACATGCCATTCCCGTCTTGCCTTTTGCTTGTTTTTAGGGTAGGATTTGTATGCCAAGATTCCTCGGTTAATAATCAATTAATCCACGTAAATTTGGTGATAACAAAACCCCATTGATTGTTTATTTGAGCTTGCTTGTTACATCTTTTGCACTTGATTGTTATGCGGATCGAGCCCGATCCTTTAGGTGCCGATTCACACTGGGTCCAACGCCCATAACCGACGATCACGGGGTCCAATGCCCTTATACACCGAGTGCGCACTTTAATTTCAATTTCAGTCTTTTCAAACTACACGGTGAGCACGAGTGAAATAATAACCGAATGCGAACCGACCGGGATCCAATTGTTATAATTTGTATTTTATTTATTTGAGAGAACAATGTGAGGATTTATGTTGTATGTTTATTCATGTAAGAATCCCGGTCGGAGAGCAGACGGTCGGAGTGTTTCTTCGAATTTACGGTGTCAAAACGCGTAAGATGAGCGGAACTTAATTAAGCGGTAATTAAATAAAATGGCAAGCCTAGACAAGCTAGAGTACCGATAGGGCATGCGAGATATAGGCTCGCATGTAACAGAATCCCCGAATTCGGAACCTTGGGTTTCGCAGACCATATGCCTTAGCAATTAGGTGTACTCCGTACCCCTAGACCTGGGTAACTTGTCGGCCCTCGACCCTCGGGTCATAAAATGGCAAGTGGCGACTCCTTCTCACGTGCGTCCGTCGCGCGTCCCCGGGAAGGTGGATACTCCCAAGCCGCGTTGCATTTAGGCGCGCGCATGCGTGCCCCGACGAGACGAAATTCGGGTGCGCACAGCTTGGCGACTCCACTGGGGACCACTTAGAGGGTTCGGGCTCGTTTCCGCTTGCTTTGTTTGCTTGTTTATTTATCGCTTTCTGTAATTTTTCGCTTATCTACTTTATGCATTTTTTATTTCCCACACACGCATTGCATAATCATACTAGCTTCTAAGTACCTACGGGTCGCGTCCCACGACCGATTTTAGGAAACACAGGTTAGATAGGGGTTCCGAGTAAAGGTACGTCGCACGGTTGGACCGTCGATTAGGCCCCCAAAGATCCCCGCTCGATTTCAAGGAATTGACACCCTTGAGTCGGGAGCCCCTATCCTTACGTAGCACGGTCCCTGTAGTGCCAAAACCATGCATTCTGCAGGAGCTCCACGCCATCCTCCAACGCGACTTCAACAATAGTCCTTGAGTCGGCCTGCGCGCCAATTTGAATTTTTTTTTCTGTTCTTGAGAGAGATGTGCGATGTATAATAGTCATTAAGCCGTGGGCATTTTTATTTCATGCATACATGCATCATCCAATTTCAAAATTAGGGTGTCATTTGTATTGACTAGTCTTAAATCGATCTTCCTTTCATCTTGGTAAGGGATGTCACGCTCGGTTTCCTGCCCGCGCCTCGACAGAGTCACGCCACCGCTCGAGGAGATTACTCGTATATGGGGAGCATTACGCCCAGTCGACCGCCGTTACATCTCTGCGTTCATAGGGGATATCCCTTTGCTGGCTACTCGGCAAGTTGATTGGAATTTCCTCGAAGCCGCCATCGCATTCTGGAATCCAAGTCGTGCCGTCTTCGACATACAGGGTACCGAGTTCACGCCAACCATTGAGGAGTACCGAACACTCATCGGTCGAACCGCAGTTGTCCACGGCATCGTAGAGCCCAACTTCCACACCACCCGACCAACCCTAGTCTCACGCCTACTCGGAGTTCCCACGACTCATTTGAATGCTGAACTCGCATACTCCGAAAGCACGGAAATTGCAATCGAGAAACTCCTATTTTTTATTAAGTCACGAGCGCATAGGGTCCGGGGGGATTTTCTTCGAAAGGATTTATGTCATGCTGTTCTATTGCTAATCTTTGGAACCCTCTTATTCCCTCGCTCGCATAGTCTCATTGATGCTGCCTTGGCCAGTGTTGTTCTCCAAGTGGTCGGAGGGCGTGGTTATGAGGTAGCCCTCGTGGCTGAGACCATCCGGTCCCTCGACCGCGTCTTGAGAACATGCGACCGAAGGATAAGAGGATCACCTATACTTTTACAAATTTGGCTTCAGAGTCACGCAAACCCTCTGCGTCTGTTGCGCTCGATTATGTATTTTAATGGTCCGGAGTCAATTATTTCTCGATTGCTACCCCTCCTGCGTGTGGAAGAACGCAAGGTCTCTGAGTGGATCAAAATTTTTTGTGAAATAGCACCTAGGGGCTTCAAGTGGCGTGCCGTGTGGATGCCACTCGGACCCATGGCCCTTAGGTGTCCTGATTTTTATGGAGTCCCACTCATGAGTCATGCGGGGTCCACCACTTATTTTCCGGCGCAAGTAGTGAGGCAGCTCGGTGGCTTACAGACAGTCCCCGAGGATACGGCGCGAACTAGATTTGAACATACTTGGCGGGAGGATCAGACACCCGCAGATCGCCAAAGTAACATTGAACAGGTCCTGGATGCGTGGCGAACTGTGATTACCGAGTGTCCATACTTCCCCGAGCATCCGACCCTTGATGAGCGGGATTTCCAGGCTACAGAAGAATACATCATTCGCTTCTACCGATGGGGTCCAGCAGCACACGAGGATCTCGTCAACTCTCCGCGAGTCGAAGATGGCAGGTCACCCGGCGCAACTCCCACTCCAAATATGTCCATCCAAACCGAGCTCACTCATCTCAGAGCTGAAAGAGATCATCTTCGTCGAGAAGTCGCAGAGAAGGACGAGCAGCTTGTTGATCAGCGCCAACTACAGAGAGAGCTCGCCCAAACCCGTGCCGAGCTACAGAGGTGCGATCAGGAATTGACACGAGTAAACGCCGCTTTGGAGAGGTCTAGGAAAAGGGCCCGCGGAGGTCCATATACACCCTAGGATAGACACCCCCGCTAGACCCTCGAACTAGGGCTTTCCACGGCGATGGTTACTTGGTTCCCGGACGTGGTGGAAGATCGATTTAGGACTATTTCTTTTAAATTTGCATTGTATTTTTGGATCGTTCGGAGTCAATACAAATGGCGGCATTAGTTTTCAAATTTCATGCATTTCATGCATCTCCTCTTTTATTCAATACCTTATTCATTTTAAAGAGAATCTTTACTCACGCACTTATGGAATTTAGGTGTTAACAACTGGCGGCACCTCATCGATATCCCACTCGTTTCCAGCAAAGAATGGCAGAAGAAAATCAATTAGCTGTCTTTGAGGAAGATACGCCTATCACCCCAATTCATTCTCAAGCGCCGACTATGCATGCGCCGCCACTACAAGTGTCTCCTATAGGCGTGCCACCAGCACATCGGGGAGCTTCCCCGACTCATCTTCCGCCACCTGTATCTTCGGGCCCACACCCGGCATATTCAGGAGGACAGCCATCTTCCGCAGCTGATGATCGTGCACGTATTGCAGTACTTGAGAGCACGGTCAATCAACTGGCTGCCACCATGGCCACCAATATGGCCGAGCTCATGGCCCTACTCAAAGGCCCAAATCGTGCTTCTTCGAACTTCACCCCACCTCCTGGGTACGGGCCAGTGGTCGATCCAAGCCCATGGGCCCAGCCGACCTTGATCCCCGATAATGGAGATACGTCTGCCCCAACGATAGTGAATGTGCCGGCAGCCCATCCGGTTAACAATCTTCCAACACCACCGGCTTCAGCGACAATGTTGGAACCGCCTATGCTAGTACCTCCACCGATCTCCACGTCAGTTCCGGTTCCAGTCTCTGTATCGGTCCCAGCTCAAACTTCCGCTGTCCCACCCCCGATCATTTTTCTGCCTACAACGGCCCAGGCTCCTACTCACACTGCTGAACCTCCCCCGTACCAAGCTCCACAACCACATATCGGCCTTTCTTACCAAGCTCCACCTCCCATAAATATAGCCTACTCTGAACCGGGCACGCCGAACCACGCGGCCCCTAGAGCTCCACCCACAAATTTTCTCCCGGAAACGGAGACTGAACAAGAACAGAGATTGAAGAAGTTGGAAGAGAATATCCGAGCCCTACAATCAGGCGGCTCCCGCCTCGATGCCGGCGACAGCGATTGGAGTCTTTTCCCAAGCATGCAGCTACCCCCAAAGATTAAGATGCCTGAATTCCAGAGGTACTACGGCACGACCGACCCTCGTCACCATCTCCGTCACTACCGGGGAAAAATGCTGCAGTACTGGGACTACGAAGAGTTTGTCATCCATACGTTCCAAGATAGTTTGGCAGGAGCGGCTCTGGATTGGTACATGTCACTGAAAGCTGCAAATATCCCCACGTGGGCAGACCTCTCAAACAAATTCATCGACCAGTACAGGTATTGTGCGGAGACGCCCCCGACTCTGCTGAAACTCAGCACGATGGAGATGACCGAGGACTAGGGCTTCGAGGCCTATGCAGTGAAGTGGCGAGCTAGAGCGGCGAAGCACGTCCCTCCGATCAGTGAGGCACAGCAGATCCAATTATTCCACTCCACTCTTAAAGGGGCCTACTACTTGCACTTGTTGGCCCACACGTCTTCATTCTCTAACCTTATCGACGCCGGAAAGAAGCTCGACATCGGCATTAAGCTCGGCAAGATAGAAAGTCCGGCCGAAAAAAAGGAAGGAGAGTCCTCGAAGAGGGCCGCCACTGGGACAACGGGAAGCAGGAGAGGGAAGGACACGTCCGTCAATGCTGTCAACTCAGGGCGCCAGGCCCCCCAGCAATATTCTATAAGCTACACGCCCGCACCACCAGCCACTCAAGCATATGCTCCACCTTCGATACATTATCAACAACAACCCCCAGTGCAGCAAGCTTACTATTCCGCCCCACCGGCTTCCTTGCCATTGCCGGTCCCGCAGCAATACGCCCATAATTATGTTTCTGCTCCTCCTCAGACCCCGCAATACAGGCCTCCGGCTTCGAGAACTCCTCAGCCGACGCAACAGGCCCCAGCCCCACAAGGTCAACAAGGTGGCGCAACGCAAAATCGGCAGCGTAAATAGTTCACACCTCTGCCGGCTCCGCTCTCCTACATATACCGGCAACTCCTCGCGGGTAACAAGATCCGATCGATAGCACCTAACCCTGATTTTGACCCAACCATCCAAGATTAGAGTCGGCGCTGCGAGTACCATCAGGGCGCACCCGGTCACACCACTGACAATTGTTGGAAACTACGGGAGAGGATCCAACAGTTGATTGATGACAAGCAACTCACGTTCAACGCCGTCAAACCCCCGAACGTGCAATCAAATCCTCTTCCCGATCACGGGTCGAGCTCGGGACCCAGCATTAACATGATCGGTGTTTGCGCTATAGGGGAGTACGAGACCGGACAGGAGGCACCAGCCCCGTTTGTGATCGAATATGTTCCTACAGAAGCTGGTGTAGGGTACGCAGGGATTGATGCCACGCCCGCCCCATTCGTGATAGAAGTCCCCGCACGTGAGCCATATCAAGACAGCAAGGTCCCGTGGACCTACGAAGGAAGTGTTGGGAACCTCGAGAGTCAATTTAGCGTCATGGGCGTGACGCGCTCGGGTCGAGTCTATGAAAATCCGAAGGTCGCAAACAAAGGGAAAGCCCTGGCAATGCCCGAAGTCGCCCCGGAAGCCTCGTCCATTCCCCAGAAGAAGGTGACTGAAGAAGAAGCTGAGGCCTTCATGAAGATAATTAAGGCGAGCGAGTATAAGGTGGTAGAGCAAATGGCCAAGTCTCCGGCCCATATTTCACTACTCGCCCTCCTCTTGAGTTCAGAGCCACATCGTGAAGCGCTTCTGAAGGTCCTGACAGCAGCGCAGATCCCCAGAGAGACGACTCCGGAGCGGATTGAGGAGACTATCAGTTCGATCTTCTCCAACAACATTTCATTCTGAGAAGATGAACTTCCCTCAGAAGGGTGGGCACACTCGCGGGCACTACACATTGTCTGCAAGTGCAATAACTTTATTATCGATCGGGTCATGATCGACAATGGCTCGGCACTTAATGTTTGCCCGGTTTCCACGTTGAAGCAGATGAACGTGGACTTTAACCGTATCCGTCCGAGCAAGACTGCGGTTCGAGCCTTCGACGGCTCTCGGAGGGAAGTAAATGGAGAGATCGACCTGGTGATCAAGGTGGGTCCCTACTCATTCGCTGTTACGTTCCAAGTCCTAGACATCCCGAATGCTTTCAGCTTGTTGCTCGGGAGACCGTGGATCCATGCGGCTGGCGCTGTTCCTTCGTCCCTACACCAAAGGATTAAATTCATCGCAGAAGATCGACTTATCACGGTCAAGGGTGAGGAGGATTACGCCATTTACAAGGAGACAGCTGTTCCCTACATCAGTATCGGGGACGATTAAAACCTCCCCTTCCATTCATTTGAAACCATCTCTGTCATTCGAGACTACGGAGAGATCGGTCCAACCCGCGCTGATCGCATGGTGGGGAAGATTTTGCTGCGCCATAATTACATCCCGGGTTCCGGGCTTGGAGCACATGGGCAAGGGATCAACCGCCCCATCGAGGTTGAAGAATACAAGAACAGGAGGGGACTTGGTTTTCGCCCTTCCTGTCACGAGATTATTGAGGCCCGCAGGGGCAAGCACCTTCACCGTCTCGCTGCACGCTATGGGAAGATCAACAGGGGCATCCCGGTTCAGCCGCTCTCCTACTTTTTTCCTGGGCCTCCACACATCGTCGGAGGTACACTTGACGGTCTCTCCTCGGATTCAGACAGCGAGCCTGTTGACCTGCCAAACATATGCGCCGTCACCGAGGAGACAACTCCAGGGGCTTACATCCGCCTCGCGCAGGAAAATGAAGAACTGAACAACTGGACCTCAGTCCCGCGTTACTCGGCTGTAATCGCCGATGTGTAAGGCCATCTATGTTTTGATATTCCTCGCGTGTCGGCATAGCCATAAGCCACACGACGGAAGAGGGATTCGTGTTATGGCATTCCGCCCTCATCATTAATAAAATCCCTACATGCATTTTTCAGAATTCTCTTATCTTCTTTCTTTCTCTCTCACTTATTCGCAGCACGTTAAATTTTCTAAGACAATTTATTTAAATCGCCAGGCTCCACTCGAATCTGAGTCTTCGACGCGTTGATTCGAATTCATCCGAGGAACCCCTTGAAGAGTCCCGACCCATATACTTCGGGGAAGGACTCGACGAGGATGGTCGAGTGCCCGAGATAGAAGAGAGTTTGCGCCGCCTTGAGAACCGCCAACTCACTTCCGTGGAGCCGACAGAGGAGATCAATGTGGGTACCGAAGAAGAACCTCGCATTCTAAAGATCGGAACAGGTCTCGACCCTATACAACGAGCCAGGATGATCGAATTTCTAAAAGACTACCAAGAGGTCTTCGCTTGGTCCTACGCTGACATGCCGGGCTTAGATCCATCGATTGTCAAGCATTTCCTGCCGCTTGATACAGAGAGGTTTCCACCCAAGAGACAACACTTACGGCGGCAACGTGCCGGCCTTCTCCGCATCAAAGAGGAGATTATTAAACAGATCAATGCAGGGTTCCTGGAGGTTTGCAATTATTCTGAATGGGTAGCGAATATCGTGCCCGTAGAGAAGAAGGATGGAAGAGTTAGAGTCTGCGTCGACTACAGGGACCTCAACAAAGCCAGTCCCAAAGATAACTTCCCCCTACCTCACATTGACGTTTTAGTCGACAATACAGCACGCCACACGTTGTTCTCCTTCATGGATGGCTTCTCCGGATATAACCAGATTCGGATGGCCGAAAAGGACAAGATCAAGACGACGTTCATCACAATGTGGGGCACTTTCTGTTACCGAGTCATGCCCTTCGGCCTCAAAAACGCCGGGGCAACATATCAGAGGGCGATGGTCACGCTATTCCATGACATGATGCACAAAGAGATCGAGGTCTACGTTGACGACATGATTGCCAAATCCAAAGAAGGAGAGGACCACCTGGTTAATTTAAAACGCCTTTTTGACCGCCTCAAGAGGTACAAGCTCAGACTCAACCCGACGAAGTGCACATTCGGCGCTAAGTCAGGGAAACTGTTAGGATTTGTGGTCAGTGAGCGAGGCATTGAGGTTGACCCGGACAAGGTAAATGCAATCAGGGAGCTACGTCCGCCATCGACGGCCCGCGAAGTACGAGGTTTCTTGGGACGGCTGAATTATATTGCAAGATTTATCGCAAACCTGACAGATAAATGTCAACCACTCTTTCGTTTGCTTCGTAAAAATGCGGCAATTGAGTGGGATGAGGAATGTCAGAAGGCCTTCGATACTATCAAGGCATATTTGGCTTAGCCGCCAGTGCTAGTTCTGCCGACACCAGATCGTCCGCTGATCCTTTACTTGACAGTGCGCCGGCAATCCCTAGGATGCATGTTAGGGCAGGAAGACGAGTCCACGCGTACAGAACACGCCATTTATTATTTGAGCAAGAAGTTTACTGAAGGGGAGTCTAACTACCCGGAGATTGAGAAGATATGTTGCGCGCTAGTGTGGGTCATGCAGAGACTTCGACAATACACGCTCTACCACACTATCCGCTTATTGTCAAAGGCGGATCCCCTGAAGTACTTGCTCGATAGTCCATCTTCCATGAAGAACATTTCAAAGTGACGATGTCAGCTGACAGAATACGACATTGAATATGTGCCCCGTACATCGGTTAAGGGGTAGGCAATTGCAGATCACTTAGCGGAGTTCCCAATCGAAAACGATACGTCAATCAACTCTAATTTTCCGGACGAAGGGATTCTCCAAGTGGATAGTGAGGAGAACGAATTCGCATGGAAGATGTACTTCGACGGCGCAGTGAATTCCATCGGTTCTGGTATCGGCGCAGTGCTGATATCCCCTGACGGACGTTATTATCCGATTGCAGCAAAAGTCGATTTTCCTTGCACCAACAACGTGGCCGAATACGAGGCATGCATCCTTGGCCTGCAAGCGGCGATCGACTTCAAGGTGAAGGAATTGGAAGTATTCGGAGATTCTATGCATACAATCTTCCAGACTCTGGGGTAATGGAAGACGAAGGACGAGAAACTAGTGCCATATCACGAGTATCTTGAGGAGTTAGCGGAGAACTTCGAGAAAGTCTCATTCACATACACGCCGCGCATCAAGAACCAATTTGCAGATGCACTCGCGACGCTCGCATCCATGGTGAGCATCACGAAAGAAAACCTTATTGAACCACTCGAGATCGAGATCGCCAAAGGCCCTACTCACTGCGACGCAATCGAGGCGACCGATGAGCAGCCATGGTACGAAGACATTAAACATTTCTTGCAAACCGGTCAATACCCTACATTCGCTAACCGTCGTGATCGAAAAACGCTTCGGCGACTCGCAGCACATTATTTCCTGAGTGGAGAAACTCTCTATCGCCGTTCGTTCGACGCCACACTACTCCGGTGTGTTGACGAAGTCGAGGCACAACGTCTCATGGGAGAGATACACAAAGGGAGCTGCGGACCCCACATGAGCGGGCTTATGCTTGCCAAGAAACTCATGCGTTTAGGTTACTTTTGGTCCACCATGGAAGCCGATTGCGTCAAGCACGTCAAGCACTGCCACTTGTGCCAAGTGTATGCCGACCAGATCAAAGCACCGCCTAACGAGTTGCGCCCGATGGCAGCCCCATGGCCCTTTTCAATGTGGGGTATCGACGTGATCGGTCCTATCAACCCCAAAGCATCCAACGGACACCAATTCATTTTGGTGGCGATAGACTATTTTACCAAGTGGATCGAGGCCGTAACGCTTGCTTCAGTTACAGCAAATGCCGTGGCACGTTTTCTCAAGCGTGACATCATTGCCCGATACGGAGTTCCCGAGACGATCATCACCGACAATGCCAAGAACCTGAACAACAGGGTCATTGACGAGCTTTGTGAGCGGTTCAAAGTGCATCACCGCAACTCCACTCCATACCGTCCCCAAATGAACGGTGCAGTGGAGGCTGCAAACAAAAATATCAAGAAGATCATCGAGAAAATGACGGTGACTTACAAAGATTGGCACGAGATGCTTCCTTTTGCGCTCTTGGCATACCGAACATCTATCCGCTCTTCAACCGGGGCAACCCCGTATTCTTTGGTCTACGGCATGGAGGCCGTCCTTCCGATCGAAGTGGAGATTCCTTCCATGAGGGTCCTCGCCGAGACCGAACTTGAAGAAGCAGAATGGGCGAAGCAACGTTGTGAACAACTCAATCTCATTGACGAGAAGCGGCTAACGGCACTCTGTCACGGTCAATGCTACCAACAGAGAATGGCCCGAGCGTTCAATGCGAGAGTCCGCCACCGCGAGTTCAAACCCGGTGACCTCGTCCTGCGGAAAGTCTTACATATTACACCTGATTCTCGGGGCAAGTTCGCATACAAGTACGACGGGCCTTTTATCGTCAAGGAAGTCTTCTCCGGAGGGGCAATCATTTTAAGCGACATGGACGGGACCGAAAATGCGCTCCCAGTCAACGCCGATGCCCTCAAGAAGTACTATCCCTAAATTGGGTGCTTCGTCGTTCTACAGCCGTTGCATGTCCCCGCAGCTACAACTCACACTTCCAACACTTGCCTTCTTCCGTATTCTTCAGGCTTCGCGCCCGTTTTACTTCAGCGCATCTTCTGTTATCAGCATTTATGCCATCTCCATCCAATCCTTCCATATAAGAACATCTATGAGAGAAAAAGAATAATTTTCCCGCTAGGTTGAAAACCTCCCCGAGGCGACCTAGGCAAAAATTAGGGAATGAGGGGCACGACTTAAAATCCCACAAAGGGGAGCCGTGGCAAAAGGAGAGCATGAGTTATATCCTTGCTAGGCTGAAAACCCATAAAGGGCGGTCTAGGCAAAAGTTAAAGGAACCGAGAGGTGCGATCGGACCCTATTTTGGGCAGTCGTAGCAAAACGAGAGCATTTATGAGAGAAAAGTCAAAATAAAATACCCCGTCAGGTCGTTGCGCGTTTTGCGGCCTGGGCAAAAATTAGGGGAAATTGTCGGTTCAACCACGAAAGAGCTGCGACACCTCGTGTGGAGCTATGACAAGTAATGGTTTAGCGGTTTTCAGCGCAAGCAAACTCTCTTCGACTCTACGGGTTCAAGACATGCCTCGAAATGAGTTCGAATCGTCGTATCCTTGATTTAGAGGATTCCTAAAGATCCTTCCTTTTACCTTCATGCAAAAACTCTGCGGGTCATGCCCGTCTTGCAAAGGCCATTCCTTCAAGTCAAATACGTGTCATACTCGGGGACGCGGTCACCCCTCAAACGGCCACTGAATCTAAATTCCCGGAATATCATTACATAGATTTCTTTACATATCGCAATTTCAGCAAGTTTTGCCCGACTGACAACAATCGTTGGTTATCGTTTTCCTGCATACAGGTTTGAGTGTACAGATCCCGGGAGGTGTCCCCCGAGCGGGCGTATGTCTATCTCGTTCGACAAGCCGCAGTCCCTATTCGGGTGAAGGACCCAAAAAGGAGCACACGTCAACTCCGCCAGACAAACCCATGGGCGCACGATCAGCAACAGGGCGCAGTTATCACTGCATTATTTCAGCACAATACCTGCTTAACACCGAACAGATAACCCTACGCTACCTCATAACAGTGATTCTTACTCTCGCATTCACCGTTCTTTGGACTTCGTGTCCGCATCTACTGCATTCTGGATTTCGTGTCCACATTTATTGCTTTTCGGACTTCGCGTCCAGGACTTCGTGTCCATCTTTACTGCTTTTCGGACTTCGCGTCCAGGACTTCGTGTCCATCTTTACTGCTTTTCGGACTTCGCGTCCAGGACTTCGCGTCCGCCTCTTACTGCATTTTGGCTTTGTGTCCACATTCATTGCATTCCGGACTTCGTGTCCGTGTCTACTGCATTCCGGACTTTGTGTCCTCATTTACTGCTTTCCGGACTTCGTGTGCGCATTCATTGCATTTTGGACTTCGCGTCCGCATCTATTGCATTTTGGACTTCGTATCCACATTCATTGCAATCCGGACTTCGTGTCCGTGTCCACTGCATTCCGGACTTTGTGTCCTCATTTACTGCTTTTCGGACTCCGTGTCCTCATTTACTGCTTTCCGGATTTCGTGTCCGCATATATTGCTTTTTAGACTTCGTGTCCGCATATACTGCTTTTCAGACTTCATGTCCGCATTTAATGTCCTTCAAGTATGCGTCTACATTTATTAATTTATGGTTTGTACTATTTTGCAACAGGCCAGACGATCGCTAGGATCAAACGAGGTGCTTCTCATAGTCTTTGGCTGCATCCTCTATCCGAGCACGCAACCAAAGAGGGGCAAGCTGTCAGCACCCAATTTCGGTCCATCGGCTCCAGGGGGGACAAAATTGTCATTTTTCTATTTAACACCTTTTTTAAAAAATAAATAAATAAATAATTAATTAATAATAATAATAATAATAATTTTTTTAAAAAAAAAAAAGGGAAAGAAAAGAAAAAAATCTCGGGCAGGGCCGGGCAAGGCCGGGCAGCGTTGACCGGCTGCCCGTGACCCGCCGGCGCTAATTTAAAAAAAAAAAATTACAGTTCCGGGCAGTCCGAGCAGCGGCAACCGGCTGCCCGCGATCTGGCTGGCCGCCCAGAATAGGAAATCGCGGATTCCGCGATTTCCTTCCCAAATCGGTTGAAATCTCGACCGAAAATTGCAATTAAAATGGGGAAAACCTAATTCGGCGAGGACGGAACGGAACCTAGAGGAAAAAAAGGAAAAATTGGCTCTCGTTTGAGAGAATTTGGAGATCGGTGCGATTCGGGACCGACGCCGGAAAATCGCGAAAACTCCCTCGATTCCGGCCGTTTCGACCTCGATGAAGTCCAAACTAGACCCGCGTGGCCCAAGCGGCGCCCAGAGCTATCTCCCGCACCCTCTCGTGCCGTCGTCGCGGCGTCCAGAGGCGCGAATCGCCACCCCCAGCCTCGCGCCGCCGCTGCCCCCCGATCCCGGCCACTATTCGGCTAACGGGCCTCGGCCCATTTCTCTTCCTTTGCAGGCTCGGCCCAGTCGGCCCAATCCGCCAACCTCGGCCCATCTATCCTTCCGCAGCCCAAGTCTTCGTCCGGCCCGAGTTGCTCCAGACCAGCCCACTCCTTTCGGGCGGTTTTTTTTCCTTCGGACCGGCCGACCGATCCGATCCGATCCGACCCGTTCGTCCGACAGCTTTCGTATATTACAGAAACGCCCCCAAACTTTTGGGTTAGGTAAAATCTCAACTTAGCGGCATGTTTAGGGCTTTATATTAAATATCATGCTTGCTTGAATGATGATGACATGAAATAATTGCTTGTTGGTTGCGTAGATTATCAAAATTATGCCGAATCCGATTATTCTAATTTTCTGATTTGTTCCATTCTAGTCCTGCAACGAATTTTCATATTTTTCAATCCTGCCCAAATTCCCAAATCAATTTTAAACCAGTTCCATGACATTTTCGATATTTTCATCACGTCCCTAATTTTTTTCAGAATCAAATACTGCTCCTGCAAACTTTTGCATTTGTTTCAATTCAGTCCCTGGAACATTTATTATTTTTTTAAAATCAGCCCTAAATTTCAAAATTCATTTCAAACATACTCTGGGCTATTTCATTTTTAAAACCAGCCCTGAATTTCAAAAATTAATTTCAAATAAACCCTAGCCCATTTTATACTTTCCCGGACATTCTCCAAATTTTATAGAATTTAGAAAAAAATCATTCTCCAAATTTTTTTGATTTGTTTTAGTTTAGTCCTTGAAACCTTTTTCTGTTACTTTATTAGTCATTATTATTCTACATTATGTTGTTCGATCTTTATGCAAATTTTTCGAGATGACTGGAAATTAGAGTTTATCGGGCGATCTATTATTGATCGTTTCGACGGCTCGAAACCCAAAAAATAAAATAAAGCATTCAGCAGATTTTAATTAAACTTAATGATTTCACCAATCGGGTAAACGGGACGTTCATTTGACTAATTAATTCACTCGACCTTAATAATTTTGCACGAATTGGTAATTAATCGGAAATACGCGTCGATAAATTGCAAATACGTGTTGACGCCTTCTTTTCAAAATTCGCAAATTTCATACTAAAATCTGAGACTCGTGATCCGATGTGACATGGACGTCTGGGAAGAACTTGCATGTTTTGACTCGAGGCCTCCTAATTTTAGGTAACTCAAGTCGGGGTGTGGAAGTTCTTTTTAGATCACTTCCGGATAGATTGACCGTTTCTTTGACTTTTTGGGGTTCTCGCATAACCCTAGAAGAATCAGGGAATCAGTCAACGCCGGTCACAGGCCGAGGTGGCCCGCATTGCGCAGTCTCTCTCTTTTCAAAAATAAATTTTCTATACAAAGGCAAAAAAAGGCGTATTTACAATTTATTGTTATCTATGCATGATCTTGGGTAGTTAGATCGGGAATAACGGTTTAAGATACCAAAATTTGACTTAATCGCATACTCGGCCTCATAGAAAACATAATGGGGATAGCGGGCTAGGCACTAGGTTGTAGGATTCTCGCGTCAAAATCCACATTCTATAATAACTTATCATAATCAAAGTGTCGCGATACATAACAATTTAAAATCAACCCACACATTCGAGACTTGATCACGGACACATACAGTCTGTCAGGTCCGATAAATGATGCTGAATGCTACATGCCATTCCCGTCTTGCCTTTTGCTTGTTTTTAGGGTAGGATTTGTATGCCAAGATTCCTCGGTTAATAATCAATTAATCCACGTAAATTTGGTGATAACAAAACCCCATTGATTGTTTATTTGAGCTTGCTTGTTACATCTTTTGCACTTGATTGTTATGCGGATCGAGCCCGATCCTTTAGGACCCGATTCACACTGGGTCCAACGCCCATAACCGACGATCACGGGGTCCAATGCCCTTATACACCGAGTGCGCACTTTAATTTCAATTTCAGTCTTTTCAAACTACACGGTGAGCACGAGTTGAATAATAACCGAATGCGAACCGACCGGGATCCAATTGTTATAATTTGTATTTTATTTATTTGAGAGAACAATGTGAGGATTTATGTTGTATGTTTATTTATGTAAGAATCCCGGTCGGATAGCAGACGGTCGGAGTGTTTTTTCGAATTTACGGTGTCAAAACGCGTAAGATGAGCGAAACTTAATTAAGCGGTAATTAAATAAAATGGCAAGCCTAGACAAGCGAGAGTACCGATAGGGCATGCGAGATATAGGCTCGCATGTAACAGAATCCCCGAATTCGGAACCTTGGGTTTCGCAGACCATATGCCTTAGCAATTAGGTGTACTCCGTACCCCTAGACCTGGGTAACTTGTCGGCCCTCGACCCTCGGGTCATAAAATGGCAAGTGGCGACTCCTTCTCACGTGCGTCCGTCGCGCGTCCCCGGGAAGGTGGATACTCCCAAGCCGTGTTGCATTTAGGCGCGCGCATGCGTGCCCCGACGAGACGAAATTCGGGTGTGCACAAGAGGAACCTGTGGAATTGGATGGTTATCACACTGAGGAGTTAAAGTCCCTTCATAGTGATGAATCTGGCAATGAAGAAGATGGTGTACAGTGCCCAGTGTTCAATGAGGGAGATCAGTTTGGTTTGGTCACCATAGAACTTGAGATGGTGTTTCCATCCTTAAAGGTCTTCAAGAATGTCGTGAGGGACTATAATATCATAAATGAAAGGGTAGTAAGATAAAAGAAAAGTGAAAGGTAGAGTGAGGGCTCTGTGTGCTAATAAAAGGTGTGATTGGAAGATACTTTGCTCAATAAATAGGAAGAGCAACTGTTATCAAGTAAAAACATATAAAGATGAACATATGTTGTAAAAGGGTGCAAAACCGATTGGCTACAACTGAGTGAGTAGCAAGTAAGTTGGTTCCTCAGATGAGGGCCCATCCACAAATGAATGGTCAAAATGTTTATGATTTTATAATGCAAAGCTACAGAGTAAAAGTGTCTGATGATACTCTGTACAGAGCCATCAAGGAAGCTCATAAGATATGTGAAGGTTCACAGAAGGAACAATATGAGAAGCTGAAGAATTACTGCAATGAACTTCTAAAAAGCAACCCAAGGTCAACTGTGGGACTAAATGTTACACCTGAGACTCATGAGTTTGAGAGAATGTATGCGTGCTTGGAAGCTTGCAAGACTAGTTTCTTGGCTGGTTATAGGCCACTCATTGGTCTAGATGGTTGTTTCCTAAAAGGATATTACATGGGATAACTTCTTTTTGTTGTTGCTCAGGATGACAATAGTGCATTATATGTGGTTGCATATGCAATGGTGGATATAGAAAATGAGGATAATTTGACTTGGTTTTTGAGGAATCTTGTCGATGACTTGGGAGATCCTGAGTTGAATGGCTATAGCTTCATATCTGATATGTAGAAGGTATGTCTCACAACTCAAGTGATTGTTTATTGAACACATTATATATTTTCAGTTGCTAATTAAATAATATTGGCTTTATAGGGTCTAGATGCTGCAGTGGCATCAGTTTGCCCAGACGCACCATACAGGTATTGTGCTACGCACATTTGAGCCAATTTGACCAAGAATTGGAATGGAATGGCTCTGAATGATGCATTCTGGGTAGCTGTAAAACAACAACTGAGCAACAATTTACTCAGCACGTGAACACCATTAAGGGACTGAGTGAAGGTGCATGGAATTAACTAAAGGAAATACCAGTTGAAAGATGGAGCAAATCAGCTTTTGATGTCCATACAAAGAACCCCTCAGTGACAAACAACATGTTTGAGCAATTCAATGGTCAGTCATTGAAGGTGGGTAGCAAGCCCATCATCACCATGGCTGAAGGAGTAAGAATGTACATAATGAAAAAGTTGGCAAGGAATGCATAGGTAGTGGCAAACTAGACGGTCCATTATATCCCAGAGTTCAGTCAAAGTTGGATTAGAATAAACATACATCTTCTGTTTGGGCACCACATTGGTCAAGGGATGCTTGTATGTTCAGATTTGAGGTAACCTGTCCACCTAGGTCTAAGTGTGCAATTGATTCAGAAAAAGCGTACATGTTCTTGCAGGAAATGAGATATCACAGGGATTCCTTGCATGCATGTTGTTGCTTGCATTTTCTACACTAATCAACCACCTAAAAATTTTGTATATTCATGATTTGCAAGGGCCACACAACAGAAAATTTATGCCTCCTTCATCAAACTAATTGCTGGTAAGGAGTAATGGACTAAATCAGGTGTGGACTCTGTCCTACCCCTAAAGCTGAAGAGGCAACCGGGCGTCCCAAAAAGCAAAGGAGAAAGGCCCTAAATGAAAGAAAAGATCCATACAAGCTTAAAAGAAGCGTAACCACTATCACTTGTTCAAACTTTGGCCAAAGTGGACATAATGAGGTGTCATGCAAGACTCCTAGTGTAGCTCATAAGAAGAGAAAGTAAACAAATGCCTTAAGGACTGAACAATTGGGGCCTAGTACTGTAAATGTTGAAGGTGGGGTAAATAGTGGATTTAATTTAATCCAACTAGAGGAAATTCTTGTGTCTCAAAACTTTACCCCATTATTGACACCAAAACCATCATTGCCTTATCACATGACAAGTTTTCTTGTACAAGTACAAGTTCTTTGACCGTCAAATTTCATTTATTCTAAGTGAATGTGATTGCTGAATGTGGAATAGGTGCAAATGCAGGTGATGAATGTCTCAAGTCCAAACATGCCACTATCAGGTCCAATGACTCCACCATCAGCTTCAATGATGCCACTCTCTGATCCAATCATGCCACCTCAAGTGTCAAACATTCCAAAACAGGTATATCTTTAAGAAACTTTGAATTTCAGTTTAGTTGGCATGCTTATGATTGCTAACTGTGCTATAGGTGCCAATGGAGAGGGACAATGCCTCAAGTTTAGTCATGGCAACTGCAGTGACAAGTCCATCAATAAAGGTATACATATAAACTTATATTGATGTTACATAATACAACTAGCAGTGGATGACCAAGGTTATCTTAGCTTAATGGTAAAAATTTTACCGTTTGCAGATGAGGGATGCTGCAAGTCTAGCAGGTCCAACCATGGCACCTTTGGGTAGACTAACCAAAGGGAGCCAAGCTGTGACAACTAACTAGCCAAGTACTGACATGATAAGGAGGGGACAACAGGTAATGTCACCAGAAACCATGCAAGCTGCCAACCTTGGGACTGTTTAGAGATTTGGTATTTTTTTTCAACATGAACGGACCAGTTGCCTCCATCACAGTAAAGGACTATATGTGATCCTCATTTTGTATATATTTGGGAAAGTGTTTCTATTTGTAGAGGCTTCCTATTGATTGTGAAAGGTCACTTTTTGTAAAGACTTTCTAAAAGGTTTCTTTTTGTAAATGGGTTTGGGTTTGTCAAGATGGGTTCTATATTGGGAAGAGTACAGGTTACTTGTGAAAGTGATTCATTTAAGTGTGGGGGTATTCTTTTGTATAACAGATACCAGATCATGGATATGTTCTTCTGGGAAATTGCTAACTGTGCAATTTTAATCAGTTTACATTATTTAATTAATGAATATTTGCCCAATTGCCTTTTTTTTACTTATTTAGTAAGCTATATAAATCTGATGAAACTCAATCAGTGAAGAAGATTGTGAAGAAGATTAACCAAAATACACTGCCATTCTTCATTGCCAATAGTTTCATTACATTGCACAATTACATACTAAAACATCATCGAATACATAAGCACATTTTCGATAAATACAACTACTAACTTGTCAGATACAACAAATAAATCCCTACTTCTTCATACGATCTTTAATCAACACCAATGCCAGTAAAATGACCAATACAATGCAGACAATCTCCAACCTCTTTAACTCTATCTCGATACATCAAATTCTTTCTCTTTAGTTTGGCAACAACTAACCTTTGAGCAGCTATTTCAGTAGCCTCTTCATCAGTATGAGTAACCTCTGTTCCCTCTGCATTCTGATTGCCATCCACTGCCATATTAGAGACCTGATCCAACCAATTAAAATATCAATAAGGGATTAACTTGTTCTTCATCGATTAAATTCATCAAAAAATTAAGAATCACAAACATCAATTACTTATATTGATTTCTCAATATTGCAATGCTAACAAATTCTTATATTCGGAAATCACCTGAAAAAATGGGCACGAAGGAACTTCCTCCCAAAATTCTTGGAAGTCTTCGAATTGAAACATGTCGCCCACAACCACAAATCCATTCTCTTTTCCTTCCATTCTCCATACTCGAGCCCCACCAACTTGAATCTTCATCTTCAGTATGCCTATGCCGTCTCTTCCATCCATTCGCCATGCTCGAGCCACACCAACTTGAATCGACATCTTCAGCATGCCTATGCGATTGATCTTCTTTGCAACAGCTACCCCTATTGCATGCACCGCATTCCGTCTTCACCATTGTAGCCGTTGTTCATAGATTGAATTTAGAGGTGAGGGATTTTGGCTCTTCAATTTGGGGATTAGGGATTTTGACTCTTTCAATGCCACGATGTCTGTTAAAACGAAGGGATAGAGGGAAAGCAACAAAGAAAAAATATTATAAGCCACGTCAGATGTTTTCGTTTGACTTTTCATGGAGCGTGGATGAAGGGTCATCGCTAATGTAATTTTTGACTATCAAGGTTCAGTTTGATGTAAAAAAATGCCTCGAGAGCATTTTGAGCCAATATTCATCTCTCGAGGTCATTTTTGCTAATTCTCTCATACTTCAATTCTATCTGATAACTCATTCTCGATTCAGCCTTGTCGAGCTCGGGTCGAGCATTTTGTTTAGTGAACCGAGCTGCAGCTCAGCAGTAGATGACTCGTCGAGCTCATGAGTTTAATCGACTTTCTACGTAAAATTATATAAATATATTGGGTTGAAATTTTCTCGTGAACTTATTCGAGTCCAAATGACTCGAGCACGAGTTGCTCGATTGCATTTCGAGCCGAGCTCAAGTTAGAATTTTAATGCTCGGTCAATCTCGAGCTCAAAATTTGTAAATCAAGTCAGAGTCGAGCTTCCCTATACTCGTGCTCGACTAGTTAAAATACTATTTGTAAAAGGGGGAATTTCTATGGTGGATTTGAGAAAATAGAAAGTTTTTTACGTAATTTGCAAAGAGAGAGAGTTTAGTGGAATTGTTTAAGGGACACAAATGTTGTCCCTACCCTAAATCATTGAGATGTTGAACTTTTCCCTGTAACCGACGTTTTGTTTTAAAATGTATCCCTCGTCCAAATCTACATACTTAACTTTAAAATCTTTTATAAACTTTTATGATTAAGTGCTTTTAAATTTGATTGGTAATTGAGATTATTTATAAGAATTATTTTACATTAATTATTTACTTAATGATGAACTCTTGAGTCAATAAAATTTAGCGTGGGTATAAAATTTACTATATCAAAATGTTTATATAGTACTAAAAAATAATTTCTCCATATATTATTATCTATACTACTATATAAAGGGAGGATTTCATGTCTCCTAACAGTTTTCCTTCGCTTGATTTTACCGAATGACCGTCAATTTCTTTAATTGTATTGGAAGAATGTAAAATATAAAAATAAAGATAGGGGTATAATTATAAAATCACTTAGAATGTTAACATCCCATTTCTTTCTCTTTCCTTAGGCTTTGTTTGGTTCATGGGATCTAGGGGTTGGAGAGGGCCCATTTGGTTTTACAATTCATTTTTAACTCTACCCACTTAACTCAACTTATCTTCAATTCAATAACACAATTATTATTTTTTCCTTTTTTTTCAATTTTTTAACCATTCAATTCAATTTTTAATACTAAATACTCTCAATCATTCATTATTTTTTTCACAATTCAACAACACAATCATTACTTTATCTCAACTATTCGTTACTGTTTTCACAATTCAAATCACGATCATTACTTTTTCACAGAATTCAACAATATAATCATGACAAATCAATTAAGATCAAAACTCAACTCTAAATTAGTGTAATGAGATGGGGCATGTTTTTTTTTTTTTAGGATTATTAGATTACATGGATGTGAAGATTGGAGAAAAAATTTACTATAGAATTTTTTTCTTGGGTTAAAAGTTGAAATGTGAGATTATTGTGGGGGAACTTGAGTAATAACATAATATATGATTTATTTTCATCGAGATGATTATGGGTCTCACAGCCGTAATCTCCGTTGTAATCTAACAATTCTACATGTTTTGAATGCAAAATTTTTATCGACTACTGCTGTAAAGTTCTAACTCGAGCAAATGATTATAATGGTTAATTTTACAACCTCTACAATTAAACGCCATAAAATACTATGTAAAGTTCAAACTTTACATAAAACCAAACGCTCCCCGACTTTAATGTGACAGACATTTGAGTCCATCTCTTTTAAAAGCCACAAAAGTTATGTGGCTTCTAATCTTTTTATACAAAATATCATTCTCCACCCCCACTCCTTCCCTTACAACACTATCCAAACATGAGATTTCAAATCCCTCATCAGCACCCTACCTCTTATTAATGCCATCCAAACATGAGACCTGGGGTCCCTCTCAACCCCACCCAACCCCATCCCACCCTACTCCTTCAAACCCCACCCCACCCCTCCATACCCTACAATCTAAACAAAAGGTTAATTGACAGTGACAATCTCGCCATCCATTCCCTAACCCTCTCCCTTTCGCTGTCTCCCTCAAGTCACCCCATTTTTCTTATTTATTATTTTTCAATTATCACACCATTTTTTTAATTGGTTAATTGGCCCAATTCACATGAATGGGCAAATGAATAGAATTAATATAAAAATGCAAAAGTGAATTTTGTAAATTTCAATATTCGTGCTTTGTCAAGTTGAATAATAGTATATGATTAATATCAAGTTGAATAATAGTATATTATTAATAGTGCAGGAGACCTTGAATAATTTCCTTTTCCTCAATTGAGTAAATCTATATAAGTTGCTCTAGTTTATTTGATATTTTCCCTATATGATGGAATCATTTTCCTTTTGTTACTTCGAATTTTTGACTCACTCTCTTAGCTCTATGCTATAGTTACAAGCTTGTTTGGATGTTCAGCCGATTTGAAATTTCATCTTGTGCATGTGCTAAGCTTGCTTAATTGTGTTCTTTCTTTGATAAATTAGGAAATGAGTTGCTTAATTTATTAAATTAACGGAGTTACATACAGCTCAAGTGTAAGTTGAAATTGAATGGTGACTCATTAAGCATGACAAGTTGATCTTCGGGGAAGTTTATGTCGCTCTCTTGCCTGTTTTGAACAAGTAGTCTCATTAAGAATCAAATTTCAAACTTCCTTCATTTGCCTAGTTGAAAAGATTGCGAGATAAGAACATGTCCGAATAGTGATTCGAGAAATAGAAGTTGCGAATCATTTATGCATATCGAGTCTAATACATGGTGTCGGTTCTCGATCGAACCAGTTGAACCAGCCGGTCTAGTCTAGTTCTGATGACAGTGCCAGATAGAGAATAAAGAGATCGCCTCCATTTTCTTGAATTTCTTGGAACTTCAGGTATTTCTCTTACTCCTCTCAAGTCTCTCCTTTGACAGTGCCAGAGAGAATAAAGGGGATTGTTTCATCGAAATGTATCAGTTGAAAACTAAAGGTTTGACTTTTTTTATTATTTGTTGTACTCAACCCCGAGGCGAACAATGAGCAAGAGATGTCAACAATAGCAAAAAAAAATTGAGGAAATGGCTTGACAAAACATGCTCTTGCTGGTAATTAAAGATTTCCTTACCTAAATTTTGTTTTGCCAAACATTATTCTTACTTTTATTCACTTGCCAAGCATAGAACTTATCTATAATTAACTAATACTTTGGTGCGTTGACTTGAGAAACTATGATTTGATGCTCAACAAGCTTTACATTGGGGGTCGGCTTTTGGTTTTTAATGCTTGTACTTCCTACAAGTTAGTGATTAATTTTATCAAGATAAACCATACATGAACAGTGGGAATTACTATATGCTAACATTCAAGCTTGAGAGAAAATATGCTTATGACTTTCTTGATAGGTCCATGGGGAGGTTACAGATTCTAATGTGGATGTGCTTGATTGAGAGAAAGAATTTACCGAAACTGTTTTACAGTCTTTAGTCTAAAGGCTTCCGCAGTATGGAGCACATCACTACTGCGGATGCTGTGAAGTTTGTTGAGTCTTGCAAAGAAGGTCTCCTTGAGCTTGCTTGAACTTATTATCTATCTAGTTAACATGTTTTAAGACTTATAAGGCAAATGATGTACACCAGGATCTGTCACAGCCACAATTACTCCACAACATCTTGTTCTTAATCGGAATTCTCTCTTCCATGGGGGATCGCAGCCTCAAAACTACTATCTTCTAGTGCTTAAAAGAGAGATTCATAGTATGTCAACTCTTTCAAAATTGCCAATTTTCCATCGGTTCGATCTTCTTGTGTTTGCTTCAAACTCTTTGCCATTACACTGAAAATCTTGGATTAGTACATTATGCATGTAGGACATACCATTATATTAGCAGTGACTAGTGGGAGTAAAAGATTCATCCTGGGAACTGATAGTGCTCCTCATGAGAGAAAAAGAAAGGAGTGTCCCTAGGGATGTGCTAGTATCTACAGTTCATCAGTTGCATTATCGCTCTATAAAGCCTTTGAAGAGATGCTTACTCTCTCTTATGCTCATACCCCATGAGTCAGTCGTGGATTTCTTTTCTTCTTTATTTGTTTACCATGGTAGCTTTCATTGTTTGAAAATTTCCCATTACGTACAAGTAGGGGCACTTGATAAGCTAGAGGCATTTACTAGTTTCAGTGGACTGGACTTTTATGGGCTTCCTAAGAACAAGTCAAAAATTACGTTGAAGAAGAGCCCGTAGTTAGTGCCTGAATCATTCACATTTTTTTAGGGGAGATCGTTCCAATGTTTGTTGGCAAGACCCTTGAATGGCAGCATGTTACAAGCTAAATGTTGTTTTAGCATAACATCAGCGTACATCTTGGAGCAGATTCTGTTGCAATGCAATCATTTTTCGTTCTTAATTTAAATTCTGAAAGATTTAATTACCCCGCTCATCTTAGAACCTGACCTTGGTAAATTTGCAAGTTACCACACTACATTTTCTCTATTTCTTTGAAAATGATCCAAAGTGATTTCAGGTTAACTGTTCCGCTTTAGGATGTCGTTTTTATAAGTACACGACTTGTAACCTACGAGATTACTGGTTTTGTTTCCCAAAAAAAAAAAAGAAATCAAATAAGGTTGTCAAATGATTTTCTTTTGACGTAAATTTCTGGAGCCGATTTCCACTTATAAGAACAAGACTTGTACCAAGTTGAGGATGGGCTACTCACACATTGGTCTTTGTGGAAAAAGATCCACCCGTTTATACATTCTTGTTTTCGCCATCTATCATGTGCAATGATGAACCTCTTTATCTAATGATGGTGTTAACAATTATTTCCTGTATATTTTTCTGTTTTGAAAGAGTATTTCGAGATCATCCATTATCATGAATTGAAGCTCTTATACTTTTATGACTATTAGATTCTGATGTAAAAGATTTCCAAAATCTCTTTATCGGTTGTCCCCATTGTTTAAGTCCGAATAAGAGTAGCTTACTTGTGCCCCTATTTACTTCTTAACTTTCAAGCTGGTCAGTTTTTGAGACTTTTTAAACTGTTTGTAACCTTACCAATCCATATTGTCCCCCTATTTCAAGGAATGATGAGATCATTCTTTGAAATACATAGAACGGGGGGCATCAAAAGTTCTAATGTTTCATATCCATCTGTTCAGCCTCTCCATGACAAGAATTGAAGGGAAAATTTTGCCAAGCTACTCTCGTCCACTCAGTCACAACTTCCTCCTTGAGTGCGGCTAAGCCTTGCTCATTCTTGATGAACAATTTCAGTAGTTCCTGTATTTACTTTGAAGAGCTTGTGGCAAAGGTGGGTTAACAAGGACTTCATTCGGGAGGTTACCTTCCATTTGAGAAGCTCAAGCGTCGTGGTCACATTTTGCCCTAATAAGTATGCTTATATTATCCATGGTGTAGAGAAAAATTAGGGATACCTCTTGTCATTGTGGGATTCATTTGCCCGACTATATTCATGGATTTTGAAATAACTAAAGAGGATGGAGGCCTCAAGGATCGCCAACCAATTGAGAGCTCAACCCTTATGTGGGAGATGCGACCATTGGGAGACGCAGAAGTTATGCCTAGCAATACTTCTTAACCGAGTGTTTTGTATACTTTATGCTATAATTTAGACTATTACCTGAGGTTGTGAACATTACTTATGTGAAAGAGAGGAATTTATGCAGCTTAGTTTGAAAGAGGCTATCACATTATTCCCATTCATATAAACATGCTGCCCATGACCATTCGCTGTTCCACTTTGTGCGGACCCGAATTTCGTCTCGTCAGGGCCCGCATGCATGCGTTATCCCACGGCTTGGGAATGTCCACCTTCCCGTGGGAACACGTGACAGACACGCGTGAAAATGAGTTGCCACTTGCCATTTTACGATCTGAAGGTCGATAGCCGGCAAGTTACTCGGGCCTAGGGGTAGGGGGTACACCTAGTTGCTAAGACATTGGTCTTGCGGAACCGAATATTTCAGATCCGGGGGTTCTATTACGTACGGGCATATATCTTGCACGCCCTTTTGGTACTCTGTTTGTCTAGGATTTGGCATTTTATTTCATTTACCACGTGAATTAAGTTGCACATTCTTCACCCATTTTGACACCGTAACTTCGATGAGACACTTAGATCGTCTGCTCACCGATCGGGGTCCTTACAACAATTGAATGAAAATACAAAAAGACGTTCTTACAATGTGTTATCAAATAAATACAAAATACAGACGCGATACAATACATGGACCCGGTCAGTTTGCATTAGGCCAATTATTCCACTCGTGCTCACCGCGTGATTTTGAATGACCAAAACTGAAAGTAAGGCAACGTTGGCTTAGAGAGCCGGGGGTCAGGTCCGACCGAACTTATGGATAACAGAAGAGTCGTTTGACTCTCATGATAGCCATGGGATAGGTCGAGCTCCCGGGTCACGTCGGGCCATGACTTACCTACCCGATCCAAGTCATCTTCCACATAGACACTACTAGGAGCGAAGCAGTAAGTCGCGGCAAGACCTGATTCCGCACTCGAGTTGTGCGCACTCGGTGGGCGTGGGGCGTTGGACCTTGTGATCGATGGATTAGGGGATGTTGAACCCCGTGCACGACGTATCCTATAGGTTCGGGCTTGAACTGTGATAAAACAGACATAAATAGATAAAAACAAACAAAAACAGATAACAACAGATGGATACAAACAAGTCATGTTTTAAATGTCGTATTTATGGGAGTAGCTGATTATAAACCAAGATTGTATGGCAATCAATTTCCTAGTCTAAACAGAACATGAACAAATGCAGAGCTAGGCTAATTAAGTATGTGTGGGTCTGTTTTAAATTATTCTACATAGTAACAGTGCGGCTTTAACAGATTATGCAAGGAACATGTTTTTCACTTGAAAACTCAAAGCCTAACCCTTTTGCCTATTTGCCCACATTTGATTATGCCAAGTGTATGATTAGTCCAGTTTCACGTTTTATTCAACAGATAAACCCAATATAAAAATTATCGACGCGATTATCGATAATTTGTTAATTCATGCATTTTACTTAAAACCGAGTAATTCATTTAGCCAAGTTACACGCCCCTTCCCCATATGTGAAATCATTTAGGGATTACTGTCCCATGCCTCGGATACTACGGGTTTATGAAGCGATTTATGACACAAAGACTAAGACGGGTCCCCGAAGGCCAATGACGCCTAGTCAAATGATGGGCGATGCGCTCTTGGACCTTTGCAGGCCCGAGATAATCACTGATAAACAAATCCATGCACATTATTGAAAACTGACGCGTTTAACTTACAATTTATCATCCTATCAATGTCAAATGAAAAATACGATTGCATGTAATCACATATCAATCACAATTATAACACATATTTTACAAAGTCGACGCCGCCATGATCACGAGAAACGCATGCAATCATGCAAGTATACACAAATATAATATTAACGGAATCGATAAAATGACGCCGACTCATGGAAATGGGAAAACATACAAACATGTATTGTCATTTTATATATGCATAATAAATGAGACAAGAACTTATTAAACGAGAACATGCGTATTGTCGGTTGATGACCCAAATAGGACGGATTAGAAGTCCTTATTATTTTACATTTTTTTCTAAGAGAAAAAGTTCAAGAACTGAATTGAATAATTTCAAAAGAACTGCAACTGATTTGAAAATTCGGCTAAAACTCTGGTGAATGATTTGAAACGGCTCAAAAAGTCAGGAATTGCTTTGAAAATGTCAAATTCGACCAAGGACCATTCTGGGTTTGTTAATAGCATCAGGGACTGAACTGAAAATGGTGAAAAGCTCTTTGGACTGATCCGAAAAGGTGAAAAGAGTTGCCGGGACTGAACTGAAACAGATTGAAAAGTTCTCTGGACTGATTTGAATAGCCTGAAAAGTTCAGTGGCTGAACTGAAAATGCTGAAAATGGCCCAGGACTTGATTGAAACCGATTTGAAAGTTTAGGGTTGATCGCAAAAATGAAAACAGCGGCAGGGACTGAACTGAAACAGTTAGAAAAGTTTTCTGGACTGATTTGAATAGCCTGAAAAGTTCAATGGCTGAACTGAAAGTGTTGAAAATGGCCGAGGACTTGATTGAAACCGATTTGAAAGTTTAGGGCTGATCGAAAAAATTGAAACAGTGGCAGGGACTGAACTGAAACAGTTAGAAAAGTTTTTTGGACTAATTTGAATCGCCTGAAAAGTTCAATGGCTGAACCGAAAGTGTTGAAAATGGCCCAGGACTTGATTGAAACCAATTTGAAAGTTTAGAGCTCATCGAAAAATGAAAACAGCGGCAGGGACTGAACTGAAACAGTTAGAAAAGTTTTCTGGACTGATTTGAATCGCCTGAAAAGTTCAATGGCTGAACTGAAAGTGTTGAAAATGGCCCAGGACTTGATTGAAACCGATTTAAAAGTTTAGGGCTGACCAAAAAAATGAAAACAGCGGTAGGGACTGAACTGAAACAGTTCGAAAAGTTCGTAAAACCAAGTTTGGAGTAAATCACGAACGTTTATTTCACGTTGCCACTATTTAAGCAAACATTAATATATGAAAATGAGGCCCTACACATGGCTCGGGATTTATACTTAGGCTCTGGCCAATGACGAGAGGAACCACATAAACCTCGCAAACCCTCAAAGCTCCGACAAACATCACAGAAAAACCTACGGAAAAAGAGAAATGGGCAGCCATAGCAACGGTTAGTGACGATTAAGGGTGAAAATGGACAGGAGAAAGAGAGACAGAGGGGGATTTAGCTCTGCTCGGGCCAAAGGGTAAAGGAGTGAACAGCAACGACTCTGAGAATTCGGGAAAGTTCAAACAGTAGCGTAGCAAGCTGAACAGCTTAGGGAAGAGGCTGGCGGTGAAGGCTGACCATGATGGAGATGATAGCGGTGACAGTGGAAGCCAGAGGAAGAGGAGATGTAGATGGTGACTATGGACCCGATGGTGATGATGAGCTGAAGGGGCAGGGAGCTGACTTCTCCTGATCAAGGCAAGGAGGAGGAGGAAAATGGGACTGATATGCATGGTTGCAGGTCGAGAAGGAGTGCCGATGAGCAGGAGCTGAAGACGTGAGGGAGTGGAAGGGAGGAAAGGGTCGTGAGAAGGTGGGCGAGAGTGGAAGTATCCTCGGGAGTGAGGGGCCGGTCTGAGTCGGTCCTGGTCACAAGAAGAAAACCGAGAAAAAGAAAAAAAAAAATTGAGAGAGGCTGGTGCTACTGATCCGGGAGCCAAGGGCGAGAATCAATTGAGAGAAAATATAGCTAAGAGGGAAGGTCGAGCTGAGGGAAAGAGAGCGAAAGAGAGAGAGAGTTTCGGAGAGTCGGTGTCATCGATTGACGGGAGCCGGAACTGGAATGAGCTGCAGGATGTGGCGTGAAGAACGAGCAGAAGCAGAGTATGGAGGTTGCATGGGATCGCAGGGAGTGGGGGCTGCAGTTCGGTAGCAGGCTGGGTGTACGGGACCAACTGCCCTGCAGAAAGAAAAAGAAGAAAAGAAAAAAAGAAAGAAGAAGAGTATGGGCAAGTCAAGGGGACGGGATGGAGCAGCTGAGCAGTCAGACCAGCGGAAGAAAGCCTGCAGCACTGCAGAAGAGAGAGAGAAAAGAAAAGGAAAAGGAAGAGCTGGTTGAAGCTGGAGAAGATATGAAAAGAAAAAGAAAAGGAAAGAAAAATGAAGGGAAATGGACACCTTTTTTTTCTTTGCCTCTTTTTGTTTTTTCTTTTTATAAATTCGTACTTGCATCGTTCAGATAAAATTTAATTTCCCGCCACATTTTCGAAATGAAAACTTCGAAATTGAGAAATTCGAAAAATAATCGGCTTGTATCAATGGAGATTGAATCTCGATAAACATCGACATCAAATCTCTGTCACGCGTCGACGCGTAACTGCACGATTATTTCGAACGATTATTTCGAAATCCTCATCTACTCAATTCGACATCCAAAAAATATTCTGGGACTACCGTTGTGTCCAGAAAAATTTAAGGATCAATATTTTGCAAAAAGATTTGTGAATCCCAAGTATCGCCCCGAATTTGAAAGGGTAAATTACAAAAAAAAATCCAAGTTTTGTAAAATATCTCAATTTTGTCCTAAATTTTGTTTTGTAACAAAAAAAACCTTAAGTTTTCTAAAATGTCTCAAAAATGACCTCCGTTATAACTTCCGTCAATTTTTGCTGCTGATGGTGGGTCCCTTTAACAGTCCACGTAGGTCACACGTAGGCTAGTGGGTCCCTTTAACAGTCCACGTAGGTCACACTTAGGCAAAAATTGACGGAAGTTATAACGGATGTCATTTTTTAGACATTTTAAAAAACTTATGGTTTTTTTGTTACAAAACAAAATTTAGGACAAAACTGAGACATTTTACAAAACTTGAGTTTTTTTTGTAATTTGCCCAATTTGAAAAATTGGCATTAATGCATGTAAGGCTTAAAATTCTTATATTTTCAACGGGACATCCGAAAAATAATCCGGGATCGCCATCGTGTTCAAAAAATTCAGGGATCAATGTTGTGCAGAAAAAATATTTTTCGACCTCGAGTTTTGTCCAAGATTTTGAAAATTGGCGTTAATGCACGTGAAATTTAAAGGCGTTCCGTAAAGTATTTTTTTCTGAAAAATTGTAAAATTGCCGTGAAATTAGGAAAATGCCATATTTCCAAATGTCGTGAATATTCGAGCAATTAGCAAAAAATACTTCCCTTTGATGGATAATGAAATGACGATTTTGCCCATCTGGAGCTGGTGGACTAAAACGAGGTGCTGACACACTTCAATTTCAAATAGAGATAGAGATGCTATTTCAAATTTTAAGCAGAGAAATGCAAATCTACTGCACCGATTGCATATTAGACTATTAAGGTGTCGTATTGTGAAAATATACGCTTCATAATCTGGTTTTGTTGTCAACTACATGAATAATCAAGTTTTGCCTTGGACTATTTATGCATAGTACTGCCACATTGAATTAGTAACTTTTGCAATTAAAGGAACACTATTGTTATACCACTGCATTGCACGATATTTTTACATAAGTTATTATTCAAATTTACTAATTGCTTTTTAATTTCAAAATATAATCTCTATGCTTGATTAGTTAGATGCCTCCTAATTCTATTTATACCTTTTTTAGCAACATTTTCTTTATATATTAGCAATGAAGAGACATACATGATTTAACAAACATTTTTCACCTAAAATACATTATGTTTATAACATAATCACATGCATCACCTTAATTATGTAATATAAGTGCACCGTTGCTTATCTTTGAAACTTAAGTGAATGTTTTACACAAGATTTTAATAGGATTGATATCTTCTTGAATTTTCTTCATTGTTTTTTGGACATGCATTTCAATCTCAACTTTTCTAACCTCCCGATCTATAATTAACTTGACTTCATTTATAAATACAATAATAGAGAAAAGTTTTGGGCTTAGTGATTACAATTTTTTTATTTTTGGATAATTACCTTAATAATATTTCTTAAACGTATAAAAAAGAAACTCTTTTAACGTGATTCACTTGATATAAATATAGCTCATATATCTATTTATATATTGTATATGTATTTTACCTAGACTACTCACTTTGTAAATACAATTGATAAACATGCATATAATAAAATCGTGTAATTCATTAAATTAATTATCGCATTATATTTTTAGGGCTAACTGTTTGAGTATTTGTATTTAAAGTTAATTAGAAACAATATCTTGTCAAAATTATACTTTCGAGGCCACAAATTGCAATTTTTATGATTCATCAATTTAGTTGCTTAAATATACCCATTATAAATATTGCATGTATTTTTAAGTTAAATGATTTGGATATTCTGAATTTTAATCATATGAGTGATTATATTAAATTTTTAAATAATAATCAATTTATAAAGAACATATTGTTAGGGCCATAAATTCCTTTTTCTTTTTATTTTTCATTATTTATGGAGTATATATACTTAAAATACTTAACTAAATATGAATATTATTACATAATTTATATTTTTACAATTTATGTTTATTTAATTTAATAAAATAAGGGCTAATTGATGCACATTTAATGTGCCAATTCTACTTTACTATATGTATGTAACATAATATAAGGGCATTGTTGCTCATCTTTGAAACTTAAGTGAATATTTTGCACAAGATTTTAATAGATTGGTATATTCTTGGGCATTTTTTCTAATTTTTTGGACATGCATTCCAATCTCCCACTTTTTTAACCTTCCAATATATAATTAGCTTGACTCCGTTTATAAATATAATCATAGAGAAAAGTTATAACTTTAGTTATTGCAATTTTTTATTTTTATTTTTGGACGATTACCTTAGTAATATTTCTTAAACATAGAAAAAAGAAACTCTTTTAATGTGATTAACTCGATATAAATACTACTCACTTTATAAATACAATTGAGATACATGCATATAATAAATCACATAATTCATTAAGTTAATTAGCATATTATATATTTATAGAGCCAAGTGTTTGACTATTTCTATTTTAAGTTAATTAGCAACAATATTTTTACTTTTTTAATAAATTATACTTTCGAGACTACAAATTGCAAATTTTATGATTCAACAATTTAGTTCGTAAATATACCCATTATAAATATTGCATGTAATTTTTAGTTAAATGCTTTTAATATTCCGAATTTTAATTGTATGAGTGACTATATTAATTTTTTTAAATAATAATCAATTTATATAGAATATATTGTCAGGGCCATAAATTCCTTTTTTGTTTTTTTGTTTTTCATGGTTTATAGAGTATATATACTTAAATAGATTTTCATATTATTACATATTTATATTTTTACAATTTACTTTTATTTGATTTAATGATAAAATAAGGGCTAATTGATGCACATTTAATGTGCCAATTCTACTTTACTATATACATATTTATTGATATTGATATTGATATTGATATTGATATTGATATAGTAAGTGATTGGTACGAATAATTATGCAGGGTTCTACATTAGAACGTCACGTACAGTTATCTCTGGTAATTTATATTTGCAAGTCTCTTGCCTCTGAAATGATTCAACTTTTGTGCCTCCATCTCTATCATCTCTACCTTCTCTCATTCGAAATGATCGTGTTTCTTTGAGATCAAACAACGTACAAGAACCATATAAGAAAGGATGGACATGTCTAATGCAACTCGAAGATGGAGACTTTTCGACGATGTGTGAGGGGCATTCTTTGCCCTTCCTGTAGTGAGGAACATAGTGCTAACAGTTGTATCCAGCGCATTTAACAAGAAACTGGTCTGGACGCTAAGGGAGCAACATTCTATGCGTGAAATTGACTCGGCCAACACATGAAGTAAACTTTGATTCATGTGGTCGAGAAAATATTATTGCAAGGATTTGAATTTGTAGCCGAAACCGAAAATGCTCCATCAGGTACGAAGGCATTCAATAGGTGCACCAGAAATAGTTAAATAGCTCTACGTCACATTTGTTTGTTAAGAGTTATGCTGTGTTTGATTATAACTTAATTAAATAAGTGCTTGAAAGTTATGGTGTGTTTGTTTTAACTTAATCAAATAAGTGCTTAAAAGATAGTTACAAGTTAGTTATAAAGAAAAGTGAAAGGGAGAATGAGGGAAAGATGAGAGCTAAGAGCATGAACAACTTAATTATTAAGTCAAAAAACTATTTAATCATTGAATCAAAAATCACTTAATGAGTACGAAAAATTAAACTTAATGAAATACGTCATTTTTTCATTTATTGGTGCTTTATTTCCCTCACAAAACATTTTATCATCCTTATTATTCATTCCCTCTTCTTATATATTCTAATTTTTAAATAATTAAGTGCTTAAATTTTATTAACTTAATTTATCAAACACCACCTTAGTTTTTATAGAGGTTCTAGCGAACTTGTACGTGACGAGACATGTTGAAATTAACCTCGCACTTCAACATACTACACTGCACTAGAAGATCCGTTTCTTAACTCGACTTTGGCCACTTATCTATCGAGATCAAGCTGTTAAAATGTCCTTCCACTGGAATGAAGGCGGTAACGCTAGGTCGCACCATAGAGCGAGAGAGAGAGAGAGAGGAGATGTGGCTAGACGGAGAAAGGATACCACTAGATGCGCGAGCTAGAAGGCTCGATGCTGGAATCGTTGGTCTCTTTACACAGGAAAATCAAAATTAGATATGACGAGCAAATAAACAATCAACGGTTAACGACACAAGGAAGAAAGAGTTTTGAATGTCAAATTAGTCATGGCCCACTATGGGAGGTGATTAATTTTTAATAGTTTTTGTCACCGTCTCGGTACAAATAAGCGCGATGACATTCTATTCCAAAAAATAATGATGAATCATTTGGGAATTGGGATTTTTTAATATGCACTCAATCAGAAAACCCAAGTAACCTCTTCAATCTCTCAACTAATCTTGAAAGATTTTGCAAGGAGAAACGAAACTTTTTGAATCTCGCATGACATAAACTTAGAGAGAGAGAGAGGTTTAAGAGTTTCCTAACTATCTATTTTTCCCTATTTTCTGAATTTTTTTTATGAATTTCTTAATTTTTAAAATTTCTTCTAAATTTTCTCAATTTTCTGTGAATTTTTTAAATTTTCTTTAATAAAATTTTTATGAGATGGCGTGCAATGAATAGTGCCACATGCTATGGGCCAATTTAACATCCGTTAAGTCCATGTTTCTAAATGGACAGAAAACACTGGCGGAAATGGACGGTTGATCATATTTGAGATAACATGAAAACAATTAGAGAAAATTTAAATTGAGCTAATTTTGAGATAAATGTTATAACTCTTTACTTTTTTTTTTTTGAAATTTTGCCTAAATAATAATCAACATGCATGGCTTGCATATGATGGGTTGGGTTTTTGGAGAAAAGAGTGTCGATATATCCTTCTAATAATCAATCTATAAAATTTATACCCATAAAAATATAAATTTTCCTAATTTAAAATCTTACTCGGAATGATATGATAGTAATTTACTCAATATTCAAGGATATTTAATAGTATAAGTGAAATTATAAATTGATAAATGTTAAATCCTCCTAATTGTTTAGCTTAATAATCCCCTAACACATGGCAGGTGTTGCGACGTTAGGGAAATTTTAATTGATAACTTTGGTGAGATTTTTCTACATTATGACTGTTAATAGATGTAAGTGAAATTTTGAGCTGATAATTTTGATAGGGTTCTTCTACATTGGGGAAACCAAAGATCCATTTGAAAACCCGAGACTCCTTATGTTAACTCAAGACTCATAATGGTCTAGTATTTAGATGGATGTTCGACCACAATTGAGCAATTCTTTCTAAACAATCCTAGACCCGCTACAGGTAAAAGGGCCTTTCCTGACTTTTGTTGGACATTAGCGACACTTTTTAGTGCCCGGAAAACCTGCGGATGCTTTTCTTGACATTTTGAAAAGTGCTGGGAAAAATGATACCATGGGTATTATCTAGAAGTTCGGGTCCGGATATCCTATTTTTTTACTATAATCGAACCCTAGTCTGTAAAGAATATATTCAAAAATTTTGGAATCGGACCCTACCCTATTGAGTCATGGAACCGGAACCTGTATTATACTATAGGTTCTGAGTACCCTATTAGAACTTATAAATTTTTTTAACTCGCTAAATAAAACCGAAAATGTCTCATCCATAATCATTAATTATGCAAAACAGAATGTCGAAATAGATTTAGATTAATGAACAATACATCTATAACAAAGAGTAATATGACTCATCAATACATCCACAAAACTAAACATCTATAATACGATCATGCCTCACTGATGACACGCCTATCATTGTCGAACCAAAGCTGTCGACAATAAGGAATGTGAAGTTTCCACGGAGAGAGAGAAAGACAAAGAGGGGAAGAAGGTAGAGTAAAAGAGATAAATATATTCGAATATAACTACGAGAAATTATTATCGGGTCTAGGTATCGGTTCCGGTTCCAATTCTAGATACCTTATATGCAGTAATCAAAATCGAAACATGTTTTCAATGGTTTTAAAATTTTAATATCCGAACCCTACCATATTTTCAATACAAACTATTCGGACCTTATTCTAAAAGATAGGTTTCGACCGGTGCCAAATATATCCGGTATCCGTGCGCACCCCTGATATTTTCACCCAAAACAGTACCATGGAGTAGGTGTGCTAATGCTTTCAGGAAAGCGTTGGCTAAAATGACCTATCAGCCATTGCCAAGTCTATTCCAATCGCCTTTTCTTTTTTAAATAAAGCATGGGCGATTTTTTTTGTAGCGTCATCCAATGACTTTTTTATTTTTTAAAAGAAAAATTGATAAAGAGATTTCAAAAATTGATAATGTGTTGCAATGGTAAAACTGACATCATAAGCACGAGATTTTAGGAGAGGAGAACTTTTCAGTTTGTTGAAAAATTTTATGCCATAATTATGAAAAAATTTAAAAATAATGAAAGAAATCAATGCACAACATTGCAATTTAAGATGGCTCTATACAAAAATCAAACATGCCACATTAGCCTAAAACACATATTTTGGCAAGAAAAAGAAAAATCTAAGTAGCTACTTTTATTACGTCACTCCTTCACCTATAAATTTACTTTTACTTACATAATGATCTATTATATGACATTACGAATTTGGTCAAAATATTATTTTGATATTGTCTTCTTTATAAATCTTTTTTCTTGCCATTCCTAATGCGAGTATGTTATCCTCTATACATATAAAAGTGAGAGAAAATATTTACAGAAACAATTAAAAATATAGGAAAATTAGCAATGATATGACGAAAATATGTATATAATACTCTCTGAAACTGTGCAGAAAAATATCTCCTTAGTAGACCATCTGCATAGTCTATGTGGTCGAACTTATATGTCCTGGGATTGCAGGAGGTCACAAGTGTTAGGAGAAATAATCAAGCGAAATCCGAACACTCCTTGTTATTAAAAAATATATATGTTTAGAAAAAATGGTTAAAAGTTTTTCCAAAAAAAGTTGCACGTGAAGGTCCCTCATGAAGAATGACCTCTTTTAATTTATTGTCTAGTAAATGATGTATCTACCAACAGGTTGATGATTAAGTGGTAAGCATTATCATCAATGAAGTGTACTTCAGTTAGTAACGTGCTAATGTTCCATGTATTAGGTTAGGGAGTTCAAGTCTCCAAGCTAATAAGGGAGAAAGGTCCCTCTATTTGTTGTCGATCCCGCTTGTAGTATTAGTACTCTCAGATGGATGGTGTTCCTCTGATACCTCATTGAGATCGCGGTAACCAGCCTAGGATATCAAGTCTTGGTGTAGTTATGGTTCAAATCGAATATTTCGCGACGGGATTCGATTTCATATGGTTACGCCCTATGGGAATTGCTAAACTGGTCACCCATCAATCCCTATTATTCAACAGAAAAGTGATAAGCAGTATCCATCCTCATAAGAAAAAGAACGCAAATTATTGGAAGGAGGAGTATTAATACGCAATCTCTTGAAATTGCAAGAGTAAAATGGGGATCTCATTCCGCAGATGCTGTTGGGTTTGGTAATATCATTTGGGCTAATGCCTCTGTTCACCCAGAAAAAATGGGGGGCTCCCTCATTGATGACCCCATGATGAGCTGATTTTCCCGCAGAAGGCCCCTTGAGCTCATTATGTAATTTTGTAGCTCATTTCTTGTCGAGAACTTACTTTTTAATTTGTAATAATAAATTAATAATGTTGGAAAATCTAATAGTACCAAATCAAATTCATGGACTTCCAGAGACCCAATAATTGGAAGGTTATTGGGGTCTTTGAAGATCAATATGTCAGGAACCGAACGAATGTCATTAGATCTTACCCATGTCATATTGGATTAGCAATTTATATAAGTCCGTAAGAAATTAGGTACAGACACTTGTTGTAGATTTTTTTTTTTTGGGTGTACATAAGGGAGCAAAGCTCAAGTGGACGCACTTATAGTAGATTTGGAATTGAAAGCATCTAAGTAGTAAGTTTGATTCTTGCTCGAGCCGGATGATGAAAAATTATCGTGTCCGGTTCCTTCGGCGATGAATCTATAGAATTCGTCTGTCCCAATAACAAAAAAAACCTTACTTGAATGATCTTGTATTAAGAGCTATGTTGGCTAAAGGGATGAGCCATAATTATTACAACAAGGTACAGACACACGGCCGTGGGAAATTAGTGAATCATATTTTAATTAATAGTTATCCATATAAGGGGTATGAATTGTGTGATTGTAAGGGCGATTGATCGGGGCAATATATCCCAAAATCACATTTTTTAGATTCATCCATATACGATTATAAAATCTGGAAAGTATATGAATATGCCACGTAAGAAAAAGCGAGTGTATAACTGAGTGACTTTTCGAGTCATCATGAATAAAAATGTGAAAAATAAGGTATTATCATGTTAAATTAATTAAAAGTTATAACTCTCTCACACATATATATATATATATATGTATGTACATTTGTATGGAATGGATTTTAGATAGTAATTAGAAGAGTAACTTCATTTTAAATACGACCTACTATTAGTAAATTATCCCAAAATTTTTACAAGAAAAAATGATAGCAAAACAAAATAAAAATGAAAAAAAAAAGAGAGCCTATCTTAAGAAAAGAAAAGAGATTACCGAAGAAAAAAAGAGAGAGTAGGAAATAATGAGCAAGGATAGAAGAGAAAAAAGGGTTTGGTTTTAGGCATATAAGGAACTAGAATATATTTAGGCCACTTAGATTTTTTTTAACATCTTAACATATTATAACATATAAAATAGATGAAGTTCAATTGTTTGGAAATGCATGACTTATGCACGATTATAATATAAAAACATAGGGAAAAATCTATTTGATATGTAAATTCATATTTCATATCTTATTTTTCTAACTTATTACTAATTTAACAATATTTTTAATTATGTTTAGTTCGTCCATATGCGCGGACCTTTTGTCTAATTTCCTTTAATTTACCAGAAGAAGTATATTGTCGAGCTTATCTGCTCCTCGCATTCAAAGAAGGGAAGAAAGCGAAGTCAAAGATCACAACCAAATTAGCAGTAAAAGTCAAGAGAGATTATGATTAATTAAGGATAACCCAATCCAACGGCGGATACTGCACATAGGAAATGCCTAACGTCCTCCGAATCGGAATGCCGGTTTGTATCCTAATAATTTCCCCACGTGTGCAATTTCTCCTTTGAAAATTCAGACCCCCCCCCCCCCCCACAGCCCAAATGCCATGGACCAGACCGGACCACAGCTGAACTTCTGAGGCTGCTGGGCCCCACGGGTGCTTTCACTAACAGTCTAAAGTCTAAACGCCCAAAAGAAAACATTCTCTCGGACCACTGCCTCGAAAAACTGCCAGCATAAATTCCAAAATTTTACAGTGCCCGCTCGTGTTCGGTTCCTTAGGTGCCTTCCGTCCGTTGAATTAGGGTAGCGTCCCCTACGGATAATAGGGCCCCGATTCAATGGTAATTGGGCCTCAAAAAAATGTACTTAAATAGTATGATAAAAACTCTTATAAAAAGATCGTATTCGCTCTCGATTTTCATTAGTGTAATCTCTTGTATCTTTATATCTCTGCTTCTTAACTTGTGTTGGATGTGTTCGCCTTCCTCGTATTAGGGAAAGGGAATCCCAACTCCCAATAGAGGAGCGCCTTAAAGGCCTGCTATGATTTGCAATAACGAATAAAGTGAATTATGGATAAAGCGTAAAGTTTTTATGAAAAATGATGAAAATAAAAAGGAACATTAAATTTGAGTTTTATAAATGAAAAAAGTTTTATATTTTAATGAATTGATTATATTCAAATTGAATTAGTAAAAATTCATTAGAGATTCAGGTATTAGAAATTCCGTGTGATAAAAATTGGACAAAAGCAAGCGAGATAAAATTGTTTGTATATTCTTTGATAGGTTATTGGATTTTAGGCAATATCGTCAGCTTGTTAATTATTTTTTCTTTGTCAAAAAAGTAGTACTGTGACTTTGGACAATTATCCAAGTGGTCCTCTCAAAAACCCTAGCATATTGTCCAATTTTACAATGTTATTGTCGGATCAGATGTCATCGTTGCTTTCTCACACCTTTATCCAAGCAAAGCCCCGAGCCCTGCTAGCTGGATGGCTCGGCCTGAAATCAGAAGTCGCCAATGACGGCCTCCGTGGCACGATCGGACACATCGGAGATCTTGATCGGTGCCTCAGTCGTAGTCTTGTAGACATCGGTTGATGTTCCAAAGCTCTCAACTACGGATTTGGAAACCCTACGCGGGCTTGATCATCGCACTCCGCTCAATACGAGCCAAAGTGATAGAAGGAAGGCAGTGCAGTGCCTCTCTAATCGTTGCGTATAACTTATACAGTCCGATTTGGATACGACATTTTGATCGCATATGAAACACGACATTCGGGTAGAGGATCCTATGCAAATTTTTGCTCCGCATCCAAACATCCTTAAATTTCCCCATTAATAGGAAGTATAGAAGTGAGACCGCCACCAGAGGCCCCACCTCCTCGTCGTCGTCTTCATCATCAAAATCAAAACCGCCCTTAATACCACCGATGCATACAGCCAAAGTGGGGGAGCTTGCAGAGGAAAGCTCGTGGCCACCTTCCTCGAAACTTCATAAGATTCTCTCCATTTTCTCCCTTTCCCGCCGCTTCCCCTTTTTAACCCTTTTCTCCCCATTCGTACTATCCCTTTTCCCCCCTGTTCGTCACTGTTCGTGCGTACCCCTGTCTCCGTCTCTGTCCCTGTGGAGCGGGTTTCCAGGAAACATCCGTGCGGTTGCCGAGAAGGCGTCTGAGGGGGAGTTGAATTAAATTCTGGGTCGCTTACTCTTTTGTCAGTTGCGCGACAGTTGATAGCAGTAGGGAGAGAGAGGACTAGGAGGGCGTCTGTCTGTACAGTTGTTCGTTTGTTAGCTTTTGGTAGCATTTCCCCCGGGGAACCAAGCGGAGACGCCGGAGAAGGGTGGTGAAGATGCAGGCCAGCTTCATGGAGCGGTCTAATAGCGTTGGGAGAGGGAAGAGGGGCTTAGACTCGAGCTCGGCCGACGAGGGTCAGCCCGATCGCAAGCGCCCTGCTCTCGCAAGGTGATTTCCATCTCCTCCTTACAATCAAGTTCAAGTCTTTTACTCTTTGTGCTGAACTTTGAGCTGAGTTCTTGAGCATCAAATATGAATTCGTTGCTCTTCACTCGTCAGCGGTTCACTTGAGCTGTTGTTATTCCATAACTGACCTGTTAAGATCATATGATGCTAAGGATAGTGATGAAGTGGTATAAAGAGCTGCTTACTCGCTTGATGTGGTCTAATACTCACTGTTCTTGTCGATGTACCGTCTTCACGAGTCTAAGGATTCTTGGGCTCTGACTAAGTTAGAAGTAACTGACCCTTCTTTCGAAAGTATTTAGGATGTGTTCGGAGGAGTTTCAGAATTTCATGGGTGTATGTTTTGATAAACCCTGCTGGGTTTTGAAGGTGTTTTATCAGAATTTCTGAAACTTGTTCGACAATTGTGCAGTGTGATCGTTGAGGCTCTCAAGGTGGATAGTTTGCAGAAGCTGTGCTCATCACTCGAGCCTGTCCTTCGTCGAGTGGTAAGATATTTTTTGGAATCTCATTTCTTCTTACATGCTTCAATAGGAGAACGTATAACTTCAACTTTTAAATTCTAACTTTTTACTGCATCCATATCATGATGAGAAATTTAACTTATACTGTAAAAGTTAGTTTCATTCACATTCAGTCAATTGTGGAGAAGTTTTTTCTCTTAGATATTTTGTCTAAAATGGATGCTCTATATTGTGGTATTGTTGATGTTGATGGCAGGTCAGTGAAGAAGTAGAGCGGGCTTTAGCAAAACTAGGCCCTTTCAAGCTTCCTGGAAGGTATAGCCCACAGGATAGAGAAAAGCTTATATTTAGAATTGAAAATCTGATCTTGCCATGAATGAAAATCCATTTGTGGTTGTTGGTATAATATTATTCCAGTACCTGCTCATTTCCAGCTTTGATTTGACATAACTGGATTATTTCGGTTTATGGAGTTACAGCATCAAATGGTGCTTGCCCGGTTTAAGCTTGTTTAATGAATTATGTATGTTATAGAGTTTTTTGCACTAAGATTTTTTTTTTTTTTGTTGACTGCTCATCCGTGGAAGGATGTGTTTTGATGAGGATCAATGTCACTGTTCGCTGAAGTTTGATTGTATGATTGTTTGCTCTAGTTCTTTAACTTGCCTATCTTCTCTATCAGTCTCCAAAGGTTGTGCTTCATTGGTTTTCTGACATGAGCCTCTCTCTTTCAGCTTTCTGCTTCTCCTTTACTTCTCTTTACTTTTTTACGGTCCTTATGGTATGTAATTTGTTTATCACAGGGTTATGGTCAAGCTTCCCTACTTGGAATGTCTCTAATTGTTTTGAATGTATAGGTCGTCTCCTAAACGCATAGAAGGACCTGATGGAAGAAACTTGCAGCTGCAATTCAGGACAAGGTTGTCTCTACCTCTCTTTACTGGAGGCAAAGTAGAAGGAGAGCGGGGTGCTGCAATTCACATAGTCTTGATTGACGCAAACATGGGTTGTGTTGTCACGTCAGGCCCAGAGTCCTCAGCGAGGCTAGATGTTGTTGTTCTCGAAGGTGATTTCAACAATGAAGATGATGATAACTGGACCCAAGAAGAATTTGATAGTCATCTGGTCAAAGAACGTGAAGGGAAAAGGCCTCTTCTAACCGGAGAACTGCAGGTGACTCTGAAGGATGGTGTAGGCACACTAGGAGAGCTAACGTTTACTGACAACTCAAGCTGGATAAGAAGTAGGAAGTTTAGGCTAGGACTGAAGTTAGCATCGGGCTGCTGCGAGGGTGTCAGAATCCGTGAAGCTAAAACAGATGCCTTCACTGTTAAGGATCACAGGGGAGAATGTAAGTCTATAATTTGACTCGAGTCTGTCCCATAATTGACACATATGCCCATTTATTAGTTGCGAGCTCCATTGACTGGTAATTTTTGCTGGCTTTCACTTTACAGTATACAAGAAACATTACCCACCTGCACTAACTGACGAGGTGTGGAGATTAGAGAAGATTGGCAAAGATGGATCGTTTCACAAGAGGCTAAATAAATCTGGTATATCTACAGTCGAAGACTTCCTTCGGCTTGTGGTCAGAGATCAACAGAGACTGAGGAATGTAAGGATTATGCAGTCTGTGGTTGATGATTTTGACTTTAGTTCCTACGTTTCCAGTCTGTAATTGCCTGTTCATTCATTCATCTGGTTGCAGATTCTCGGCAGTGGCATGTCAAATAAGATGTGGGATGTTCTAGTGGAGCATGCAAAGACTTGTGTCTTAAGTGGGAAACTTTATGTCTATTACCCCGAAGATGCAAGGAATGTGGGAGTCGTGTTCAATAACATTTATGAATTTACAGGCCTGATAGCAGATGGGCAGTATCTTTCTGCAGATTCTCTTTCAGAGAGCCAGAAGGTATGCTTTTGCGATATCTTAGGAATTTATTTGACTGTGCATTTTATATTTTCTTCTGTGTCTGAATAGTACCGATTCATCATATGTTTCATGGAGGGCATTTTGCACGTCCAGGGTTTGATAATTTGAATTTCTGGCTCTCACTACTCTTTTCCTATCAACCTGCTGATAATTTTGCTATTCAAACCAGACATATGCTGAAACTTTCTATGAGTTCATGTTTCCAAAAAAAATGTGAGACCAAATAAACTGCTAAATTCACATACATGAGAGGTTCATAGCTTGAATTTTTTACCGCAAGATACAATATTGGCTTAGGAGTTCATATTTCTTTTACCCACTATACATGAATTGCGCCTTTGCAAAATCTTATCGGACATGAAGAAAATTGTATTGGAGTAGAAGATTGCCATAGGGATCTAGCTTACCAGAAGAATTGGAAACTGCATTTAACGTTGGTGTCAAAATATAGTTACTTTTTGAAAACTGATTATGATTTTTGTCTTGATGAAGGGCTATGTGGACACATTGGTGAGGAAGGCATATGACAATTGGATGCATGTTATTGAGTACGATGGCAAATCTCTGCTAAATCAAAACCAGGACAAGAGCACTGATGCCTCTCTGACAGAATTTCCATGTGGTCCACATGATTACTCTAACCCAATCGAAAATCAGCTTCCAATGCAGAATCTGCAGACTCAAGTAGCAACTGAGCAGCCTTATACGGATTCAGGCCAGGGTGGTGGAGGTACAATATCTTTTGTTTAAGGAACACTTGAATTCCTAGCAGCAATCTTGTATTCATTTGTTACGGCTGCATCGGCTTACTCGTTTGCTATCATTTTTCACAGGATACAATGATGGCATGAATACCAGATTCCCCATGCAACCACAGGGTGTAAACCTCAACACTTCCCTTCAGTTTGATGCCAATTCATTCCCTCTGCACAACCCGTTGCTCAGTTCCATGCACCAACCCCAGCTTATGAGGAATGAAAATGTGATGGGCGTTGGCCAATCACAGCAGCCTGCGACGAACTTCCATGATCCTGGCCCTTCGAATCTGCGGTCTTTTAGGGTGGGTGAGGATCTCTTTCCTGAGGAGGAAATCCGTACGAGGAGTCATGAGATGCTTGAGAATGAGGATATGCAGCATCTGCTCCGTGTCTTCAGCCTAGGAGGGCATGGGAGTAACTCGTTCAATGTTTCGGAGGATAATTACGGGTTCTCGTCACCCTTTACCCCTGACCCATCATCAAGTTTTGGGTTTAATGAGGACAGGTCCAGATCTTCTGGTAAAGCCGTCATTGGGTGGCTTAAGCTCAAGGCTGCCCTCCGGTGGGGAATTTTTGTTAGGAAGAAGGCTGCTGAGAGACGAGCACAGCTCGTGGAATTGGATGATATATGAGTGCAGAAGAGAGAGCCACTCTGATTTATTCTTGATTGGGGGTCGATTATGTCCCCCTTCTGAGCCACACTTTGCTCGTGAGGTGAGATCTTCCAGCTGGAATCTCGTTTTTTCTTGCTTTTGTGCTACTGAATACTCGTAAAGTCTCTAGCCTACGCCTATCAGATTGGGTTGGGTGAATCTCAGCAATCAGACATCACGGGGTATGCCCTGAATCCCGTTGGTATTGTCCAAATAGACTGGTTCAAGGGAAGAACTACTCAGCCTCAAAATAAAGTCAACAGACGGCCTCAAATGTTGAATCAATTCAGATCGAGTTATTGGGTTCATTCATTGCTAAGTGGATGAAAGGGGGAACCCTGGTAATAATGCTTGATTACCTTGGGGTAAGTCAGTTTCGCTCCTAAGTTCGAAGGTTGAAGAGACCTTGCAGGTCTTGTAAGCCAATTAAGCGGACACAGGACTCTGACAGGATGAGCGGAAGACGTAGGTAAATTAGATCTGCTATGGTCATAATTTCCATTCGTTTGTTCCTTTTTTTATTAATGTTGGGACGGTGTTCTGTTTTAGGTCTCTGAAGTGACAATATTTACCTCGTGTTACTTTACGAATCAATTGATCGTGTACCATATATCTGAAATGCAAGTTTGTTTAATATGACAAAGAAGATTACATGAGATCGCAATGTCTGCCCGAGCTCATTGCTGTTCCAGAATGTATTTCCCATAGTGATGAAGACACTGTTGTTCATGCCTTTCAAAATTTCTGCTGTTTATGTTTTTTGACTTAACGGAATTTGTGGAGTCATGTAACAATTCGGATAGAGGAACCGGATCTGCTTTTGGACCTACCTCTCTAAGTAGTTGATTCGACCATCCGAAGCTTCACCTTAAAGTCGAAAAATGAACTACTAGAACAGTGAAAAGTGACTGCTCAATTGCACTACTACGCAGCTTCTTGCTTCCAAGGTAAATCAATAAATTGCAGTTTAGACCTGCCCGGAGGTACTGATGAATCCCGAAGTACAAATGCAAGTACGAGAACAGTTCAGTAGCAAACCAGTTATCCGAATCAGGGTAATGGACACCCCTATGAGGAGGGTTTCGGTTTGTAATGTCTCCAGAAGGAGACACGATCCAACTGTCAGTGCCATTGTCAAGCATCCGGGCCTCTGTTACGTGACAATAACCTTGGAAAGTCGGTAGGGCCGAGTTTGGTTCAGTCAATGCCGAGTTCTGATGCAATACAGGGACCTCCGGCTGATTTAGTGAGTGCATTGGTTGGTTCTGGATAGCAACACCGAGATCGCCATCCTGTGGATTTATCAGGGATTTACCTATTGCAGTTTCATTATCTCCTACGGAGGGAAGGACATGAATTCAAATGATCAGAGAATAGTCGAAGCAGGTTAGTTCCGGCAATGGACGGGCTGGTAAACAACATCCATTAAAAGTAATCGGTGATTTTATTTATCGGTGAAATGCATTTCCTCTTACCACTTGAGCTTATAACACCCGCCCGCGCTCGTACATCTCGGAGTGTAGGAGGATATTTGGCACATATACCGGGAAGAATTGGCTGTATGCTATATTATGTGATAAGGCCTGATGATCCAAAACTGCAGTCCGCAGTTTTGGCTATAACAATGCGTACCTCCAACTACGATTTCTGAGATCCCATTAGAAAGTCCAGGAGGAGCTCGCGTGTGGAAGCCTGTCAAATGGCTGTCAGATGGATCGAAATAGTCTTGCCGGCCTCGGAGAGCTCCAGCAGGAGAAATACCGGAATTCTGCACGGAATAGCTTGAACTGGTGAACTCTGCGGCATGATCCCAATTATCATAGGCCCTTCTCATGTTCAGTCTTCGTTTTTCTTCAACTCTCAACATCAAACGAAAACTCATCTAATATACAGCAAGGAGCAACAATCTATCGATGAGCGTTTGCAAGAACCGGTAAAGATTCGTGGTTTCCAGCTCAAGACAGCCCAATCCGTATCAAGAATATGCTCAATCTATCAAGTAAACGGATGGGCCGGGAAATTATGACCACTAAATGAAGTAAGACATGGCCCAAAACTGATATACAGGGTCCAAGGCCTAATAACAGGAACAAGTACAAAGTGTCAATTCGAATTCGAATTCAAACCCCTTTCCACGTAACCATCAATGGTCGCTAAACGCTTATAAATATATGCGAGGTACGCGACTTTTCTGAAATTCATTCACTCTTACTACACAATTATACTTATTTAAGTATCAGAGAGGAAAATCGGGATTCTCTCTCGATATTCCCTTTCTTACAGATTATCTGGGTGTGAAGTTTGAGGAGTTATCTTCAACAAGGATCAGATACCCATTCCATAAAGATGATATTGGACACCCTAGTTTTCCGATCAACATCATAAACCTCGGCAAAAAATCAAGTAAACCAAATCAGCAAATAAAGGTCGAGAGAGTACGTGGAAGGCTGCAGTTACCTTAATTAGCAGAGCCTCGCACCTCGGTTGATCGTCGGGCCGACTACCGTCTCCTTCACCTACTCTCTTGCGCTTGGACATCGACATGCTTTCGGTAGCTGAGCTGAGATTCTCTTCTTCAATCTTTCATGGCATTATCACATAGAGGATTAGGAAAAGGTTTCTACAATAGTAAGGGAATGAGAAGAGTGTGTCTGAGGCAAAGTTCATTTTCGCTGAAATTTTAGGCCCTGCAGTTTAAAGATATTATTATATATTATCTTTTGAAAATATTAATTAATTATTAATTTGGGTCAAACTCAATATATGTCTTGTAATTTGAGATCGGTCTCTTAATACGCCCTGTAGTCTAAACTGTCTTTACAAAACCCTTTAATTTGGGGACAAGCACACCGTCTCTATTCGCTCTACACCTCTATTATCGTTATATGTATGGATGGGAAGAGGGTCATTCGCAATTCACATCCCACATAATAATATAATAATTTTGGTTACAAATGATAAAAGAAAGATGCACCTGAGGTAATTTATGGTGCAATCACTTTGAAATGACTGTAAAATTATATGTAATTATTACTTGTATTTTCAATAAATTACCAACGAATAGCAAATGACGCAAATTTCGAAGTAAATTGTACGAATTTCGAATTAAGTTACATGGATTTGAAAGAATTTTACTTAGCTTTTTATTGAGAGGTGATGATAAGAACAGATTTAAGAATAAGCATAATATAAGAAATAGTGAATGACCTGCTATCTCTACTATTGTAAAGCTCGAAAAACCCTTTTGTCTCACTTTCCATTTCCAAAATTGCCCAAGCCATACATACTTTGATTAATTTTTTTGGGTTATAAGGGAGGTCTATAGTCTAATATAAGAATAGAAATAACAAAACTAAATAAAGGGATACGAAAGTCTCACTGATAAGGATAGAACTCAAGACCTCATGACTTCAGGTAGCGACTTATGTTACCGCACCAAGTCTCCTTCCTCTATATACTTTGGTTAATTAGAGTCATTAGATTGAGTTCATAACGATAAATACATTACCAGTAACGACCCACTAACTTCTCATCTTACTCACTTTCACATCCTTATTTTCTCTCCTCTCTCCCCCGACTTCATGCTTTGAACGCCTTTGTTATCCTAATTTCACATATTTTTTTTCCTTTTGTTTTTCACTACTTGTTGAATTGTAGTGCATCACATCCCTATTTGCTGGGTCACTCTAGGATATATTTGAGGTAATAGGAGGGTCTTTCACATAAGGGTATTGAACAAATGCATAACTAGTGGTCAGACGTCCCTTGAGTCTGCCCATTAATATATACAAGTCCTCCTATGGAACGAATGCGATTTTTATGTTTAATTAGTACTTTTTTTAATTGAACCAATAAAAATTAATGAGATGAATTTATTCGTGTCTGCTAACGTGAGAAAGCACTATCAACTCTACTCTTTTATTTATTTATTTATTTATGCACCATGGTTTCCGGAAACTCAATAGACCCCCAATTTACTAGTCACATCGGTCGGTTAAGGGGTAAAACTCTTCCAACATGAATTTTATTCACTTACAATACATGAACCCTAGATCTTGTTTAGGGAAAACAAGTGTCAAACCGCTTGAACTAGTCTATTATAATAATCTCTCCATCTTTTTAAAAAAAATGAAATGTAATTTTGATAGTGAGAGGCATCAAGAAAGTTTTGAAAAATCCAAAATCCATTATCGGGTAGCAAAGATCGGGATAAAAATTACAAAAGTTAATGCATTTATGTATATGCTTTAATGCAGGAATCATGAAGAGACAATAAATCAGGAGCTAAGGTATTCCCAAGAATGCTTACGTGAAAACTCTGTAATGAAGGAATTCGAGGCTCTCGGAGGAGAACTCTAAATTACTATATTACAATTATAGCATTAATGTGTATGATTTAGCATAGTAATTTTGAGCATTTGATAGATAACTGTTTGATATGGAGTGAATTTTATTAAGAAAAAACTGTCATTTTCATCATCGAAAGATTTCGTAGCCAATAATTTTTTCCTCGAAAGAAATTTGTCAACAATTTAATCCTTCAAAGACAATTTCTTTTAATAAAATGACTCCAATGTTAACTTGCCGTCATGGGAGCATATGTGGCAAACGACAATTGCAAAAAAGCAATTTTTTTAAAGCCTACGAACGAAGACATCGTTTTGGTCATCACCCCCGCCCAAAACATCATCTCTATACATATTTTAGTGCATCATTGTAGAATTTGCCTCAAACGAGAAATATATATTCAAAATAAGGAAAAAAAGTAAAAAAGAAAAAATAATAACAAATTCTCCTCACATCCGGTAAATTGCCTATTGTCGTAAGACAAAACCACACTCCCAGATGGAATGACATCATAGGCATACGCTTTAACTCGTGAGAGGGCAATTTAAATAATAATAATAATTTCGTGGAAATTTTGGTCCCTTTACTTTTCCAGGAAAATTACTAACTGCCTCTTGTCCCTCTCTCTCTCTCTCTCTCTGTCCTCTGTGTGTGTTTGCGCGTCCGTCTAACTATTTATATAACTATTTATATTATAGAATATAATATTATATAAAAAAAGGTTCTTGGGGGCTCACTTAGAAAAGCCACATGGCTTCACGTCATCAAATCCGTCAAAATTGACGTAGTTACTAAAATCGATGTCAACACAACAATTTGAGAATTTTCATGATAAAAAAGCGGTTTATGCTAAAATTGATGCAAAATGCAAAATTTAAGTTTTTATTGTAATTTATTCTACTAATAATAATAACGGTTAATTGAGCCATATATCCCAACATTTGAAGGAATTTTTAGTTTTAGTCCAAACTTAATTTTTTACCTGAGATATTCCAAGATTGACGTGTTGGTTTTACATCTATCCCGATGCTAATTTTTCGTCTAAAATTGACGGAATTGCACACGTAACACGTTAATTTCACATCTATTCCTACACTTGTCACTTGTCACGGATTTTTTATACTACGTTAAGATTTATGGGAACAAGCTTATAAAAATTTTAGAAAAACTATACATTTGTTCAAGTAAGTTTGGTTATATTTTGTTACCCTTTTCTATTTTTATATCTTTTACATTCTTAATTTTGAACGCTTTCCATTTTAGTCCTTTTTCTTTTTTTATTAATTTTCGTCCAAAACCTTTGATTACTTTTTCTATTTACGTCCTTTAAACTTTAATCAAACTTTTTATTATAAAAAAATTCAAATAATGCACAAAGTCATTGATCATTGGAGAGAATTTCTATCCTTAAATTTTGTGGAAATTTTCGAGACTTGGAGAATATTTTAATTAGAAAAATGATTATATAATAACATATATTTAGCAATTAATAAATCACAATTACAAGAATTTAACTGGGTAGAAAATTCAATCTATAAATAAATTGGTGAAAACATAAATAATTGAAAGTAAATATATGAACGAAATATTGGGTAAGGCACTTCCAAAAAGCTATCTTAATGATAGAAAATTCCCTGCAATGTTGCAGCGCGACTTCAACTAAAACTCTAACCCCATAATATAAGGCCCACAAGAAATATCATAGCTACAATAACGAAATCTTCTCACTAGAACCCAACCCTAAAAAAAATATAATATGATATATAAAATAGAAGAACATAAAAATCTCAATTTGATCTTCTCTTTCAACTTGGAGAGAACTTTCGCACATTCAGGAGCGGATCCAGCTCTGATACCATAAAATATCGTTAGCATAGAGACAATTGATAGAATAAGTTCGCGCACAAAATAGTGTGGAGGGTACTCTTATTTATAGTAAATCGGATACAGTAAATATATAAAGATACCGAAAGATTACAAGTATCTTAAATAAGATCAATTCAAATATCCTTCGACATCTTTTGATATAATATCCTTTGATTCCCTCTAATACTCCCCACAAGCGCAACAAGAGATGTCGAAAGTTGAGCTTAAATTTGATGTAGAGGAATAAAAAAGAGCGTCTTGGGCCTTGGGTTAAACTCCAATGGGCCAGCACGAGAAGGGGGAAATAATGGGCCAAGTCATGTAGGGCCGGCTTATATTCTTCTATTGCCTCCACAAGATTAGAGTCTACACCCATGACAGCATCTTTAGCGGTGAATTCTCGTTTGAGCCACATAAAAATTCCAGTCAAGTTCTGTGACTCCACTGTTAAAAGGAAAGTCTGAGAAGACATCAATGAATAATTTAAGGAACCGTAAGGAGAATAGCCGGACATGAGGATTTGTGAGAGCCGATAACAATGGGGAGGAGAAGACCATCATGGATTCAGGGAGTGAAGAGACTCTAAGAGAGGTTTAGGGTTGCCCACCACATCCTAGAGAAAAGATAGAGGCGAGAAAGAAGAAGAATAAAAGCCGTATTGGGGCTCTAATTGTAGCAGGGGAGACGAAGGAGGAGCAAAGCTCAACTCAACTGGAGAGATGAGAGAATTGGGTATTGAGATAGAGATTGTTAGCCAAATTAAGTTGCCAGGCACGCCCGATCAAAGGTCGAACGCGCCTGCACTCTACGCAACCAAAGGTTATGACTATCCCAACATTTGTAACTCTGACACTATATTGAATTTTCATCGGGGCCTATATGAGTTTAGATCAATTTTCACTTAAAAACTCAAGTCATACGAGTGTGTTTGGATTTTGAATTTTTTTTTAATTCAATTTAACTCAACTTCACTTATTTCAATTCAACAACACAATTATTACTTAATCATTACTTTATCTCAACTATTTATTACTTTTTCACATTTTTTCTCATAATTTAACAACACAATTATTACTTAATTATTACTTTATTTCAACTACTCATTACTTTTTTTATACCTTTTCTTATAATTCAACAATACAATCATTACAAACCAATTAAAATCAAAACTCAACTCAACTCAACTCAAAATCCAAACACAAGTGGGATTCCTTCTTTTTTTACTCCTCAACACAAACAACTATGACCATAGAGACACATTATTTAAATAATACATGCTACCGTCATATTACCAAAAAAATTTAAATACTAACCGAATATCTCTACAGATTTATTTAAATTGAATAAAATTAGAATCCTTATTGCATTTCAATATTTCTTTTTTTTTTTTGAGATTTTTGCATATCTATCGTCACCAGTATTGCCAAAAACACTTTTCCAAATAAGTAATTGAATAATTATTTATCTGTTAAACTCGAAATCTATTATTCACAGTTCGTTCAACCATTCCTCCATGATTGCATCCAATTTCATTGAAGAAGATAGTTAAGATAATAATTCAATTTATTTCGTAAGAGACAGGATGCTACTTATGAAAGAAGTATAGTAAAAATCTAAATGGAGAACATGAAAAGCCTAATTAAGAGGTGATGATAAGGACAAATTTCAGAATTAGCATAAGCATAATATTAGAAATAGTGACCGATCTGCTATCTTGTAAAGCACGAAAATCCTCGTCTCACTTTCCATCTCCAAAATTCCTCAAGCCATACATACTTTGATTAATTTTTTATTTTTTTGGATTATAAAAAAGGTTTATGACTTAGTACAAGAATAAAAATAACAAAACTAAATAAAGATGTATGGAAGTCCCACTGATAAGGACCGAACCCAAAAACCTCATGATAATTCTAGGCAGAAACTTGTGTCACTGCACTAAACCCTCTTCCTCTATATACTTTGATTAATTAGAGTAATTAGATTGAGATCATAACTATTATTAACCACCCACTACCTTCTCATGTTACTCACTTTCGCATCTTCATTTTCTCTCCTCCCTTCCCCGACTTCATGCTTTGAACGTCTTCTCTTATCCTAATTTCACATTTTTTTTTCTTTTTTCTTTTTCCCTTTTCATTTGTTGTGGTATGTTGTGCATCGCATCCCTAGTATATATTTGAGTTATTAAGTATTCTTGCGGAGTTCTCCTATTCATGGGAAAAAGGGTCTTCCACATAAGGCTATTGAACAAATGCTTAGCTAGTGGTCGGACGTCCCTCAAGTCTACCCATTAATATATACAAGTCCTCTTGTGTGGGCACATACGGTTTTTATGTTTAGTTAATACTTTGTTTTAAATTGAACCAATATAAATATATTAGATGAATTTATTCATGTTCGCTAATGTGAGAAAGCACTATCAACTCCACTTTTTTTTATGCACCCTGATTTTCCGACAGCCAATAGACCCCTAATTCATGAGCCGGGTCGGCCGACTAAAGGGTAAAATTCTCCCGATATAAATTTTATTCATTTACAAGACTTTAACCCTAAATCTTGTTTAGGGGAACAAGTGTCCCTCTATCTTTTTATTTTTAAATGAAATGTAATTTTGATAGTGAGAAGAGTCAAGAAAATTTTGAAAAATCCAAAATCCATTATCGGATAGTAAAGATCGGGATAATAATTAGAAAAGTTAATCTGTTTATGTATATGCTTTAATGCAGGAATCATGAAGAGACAATAAATTAGGAGCTAAGGTTTTTCTGAGAATGCTCATGTGAAAGCTCTGCAATGAAGGAATCAGAGGCTCACAGGGGAGAAATCTAAATTACTATATGCAATTATAGCATTAATGTGTACGATTTAGCATAGCAATTTTGAGCAATTGATGGATAACTGTCTGATATGGAGTGAATTTTGTTAAGAGGAAATTGTCATTTTGGTCCTCGAAAGATTTTGTAGCCAATAATTTGGTCCTCGAAAGAAATTTGCCAACAATTTGATGCTTCAAAGACCGTCTCGTCTAATAAAATGACCCCAATGTTAACTTACCGTCACTGGAGTCTGGCGGGGAGCTTATGTGTCAAACGGCAATTGCAAAAAATCAATCTTTTTTAAAGCCTAGGAATAAACGACATCCTTTTAGTCATCACCACCGCCCAAAACATAATCATTATGCCCAAAACATCATCTCTATACGTATTTTAGCACTTCATTGTAAAATTTGCCCCAAAGGAGAAATATATATATATATATATATATATATATGTTAAAAATAATGAAAAAAGGTCAACAAGAAAAAATAATAAAAAATTCTGCTCACACCCGCAAATTCCCTGTAGCCGACGGGCAAAACCACACTCCCAAATCGAATGTCGTCATTAGGCGGGTGCTTTAACCTCGTGAGAGGGCAATTTAAATAATAATAATAATAATAATAATAAGCTCGTGGAAAATTCGTCCCTCGACTTTTCCAGGAAAATTTCTCTCTCCCTCTGTTTGTGTCTCCGTCTAACTATTTATATAACTAAAATTGATATCAAAACGATAATTCGTGAATAATCATGATAAAAAAAAAAAACAGTTTGTGCTAAAATTTATATAAAATGTAAAATTTGGATTTTTTTTTTGTATTTATCCTAATAATAATAATAATAGACAAATGATTTTTGGAAAAATGGCAAACTATTCGTGGAAAATTTCCCTCTACTTTTCCAGGAAAATGACTGACTTCCCTCTAAATTTCTGTGTTTGTGTGTGTGTGTGGGCGTCTCTGTCCGTCTGAACTCTTTATATGGAACCTTAGGAATCGTCTGCAGTAATGTCATGAGCGAGTAGAGAGAAAAGATACATACGTACGACGGCAGTCTCTCTCCTGTCTCAGCATAGAAAGTAGTAGAGAGAGAGCTTCACCAGCTCGCAGGATCTGCTCGAGAGCATGCCCATGTCTAAGCGTAAGAGAGATCAGTACTCCGCTTCCTCCGGGGAAGAAGGCGGCAGTCAACCGGGGGGTCAAAGGCACCAGGCTCTGGTCAGGTAACTGATTTAACTCCCTCCCGCTGAGCATAATAAGCAGCTTTCTGAGCTGCGAAGTGAGAATCGTTCCCGGTTCTCGCGAACTCGTCGATGGATTGTTGTTGCCATTTTTCGCAGTTCCTTGCTTAATTAGATCTAGAGGCATGAGATTAGCGGTTTCTCTTTTCTTGAATAAATCGAGATTTTTGCGAGTTTTAATGAATGAGATGCTGAGTCGTTTGGGGTACAAGCACGACATGGCAGGAGATATTTTGGGGTACAAACAGTCTCGTGAACCCAGCGAAAATGACTAACGACCATATGAATTCTGTTGAGGCTTAGTCTAAGGAAGTTTACATTTTGGTTTCGCCTACTGATGCTATACGCAGAATCTTTTATGTGTTTGTCCTGCTGTTTTTTGCTACAATTTTATAGCAAGTTCGTCGCTTTCCAATAACTCTTTTTTTTTTTCCCTTCCCTCCCCCCAGTTACGTCCTCACTGCAATCAAAGAAGACATTAAGCAAGAGATTCGCTTGGTGGTGGAAGAAACCGTCCGGAAAGTGGTACGTCAAACTGGAACAGCTCTTGCTTTGCAAATACTAAGCATGAAAAGGGAACTTTGTGGGCTCGTAGTGTATGCTGGGATATGGTACCTCATGACTAGTCAGCTCTAAATTGAAAATCATTATATGTTCTGTTCATGTATACTTTTAGATCTGTTGGAGAAAACATTTCCAAAGTATGTACAGATCATAGGGCTTTTTCCTCACCGCATTGGATTTATCGCCGTGATGCTTGCAAATGTTCTCATCCTTTGTTATTTTTTGACAGATTAAAGAAGAATTGAAGCAGATGAATTATGAACTTGCCAAGCCCATCGAAAGGTTCAGGAATATTACTTGGTTTGACATATTGCAATGTTCTTTGTTACGGCCAATATATATATATATATATATATACACACATATACATATATATATTAAACCATGTAAACATAATGGATATGGACAGGGGCACCCAAAAGTCTGATAGGCATAAATCTAGCTCCCATTTACTAAAATTTGAGATTTGCAGTAACTTTAAAAGGCGGGACTTGTAGCTTCTCAAACAATTAAAATGATTTACTTGAATGATTTGCTTTTCCTGGCTACGAGCTTTATAAGCTCTTGGAAAACATAGTTGCTCTAGCCTTATTCTCTCAGCTTCTAGTTCCTCACAAGCTTTAGTAACTAAAAGAGTGTCCCTTCTTAAGTATTTATTCATCTTGTGTATGAGGTGATGCAGGGCTTCTTCTAGATGCATAGAGAGAGGTGACAGTAGAAACTTACAGCTGCAATTCAAAACACGGTTGTCGCTCCCTCTGTTCACCGGGAAGCAAATAGAAGGAGAGGAGGGTGCCCCCATCTGCATTGAGTTGATTAATGCAAACACAGAAAATGTTGTTGAGTCAGGCCCTGAGGCATCTATTAAGTTAGATGTTGTTGTGCTTGAAGGTGACTTTAATAAGGATAAGAGCAATGGCTGGACTACAGAAGAGTTTGAGAATTATCGGGTGGAAGCACGTGAAGGGAAGGCACCGCTGTTGATCGGAGATCTGCAAGTGACACTACAAGGAGGTAAAGGGGTCCTTGGGAAGTTAAAGTTTACTGACAACTCAAGTTGGAATAAGAGCAAAAAGTATCGGATTGGGCTGAAGGTAGCATCTGGCTGTTGTGAGGGCGTCAGAATTCGTGAAGCAATAACTGATGCCCTCCGTGTCAAGGATCTCAGAGGCGAAAGTGAGTCCCTGATAACCTTTATATTTGAAGAGGAGAAATACCATCTATCACGTGAATTATGTCTCGGTTTGTTTAGCTTGATATTCATCGTAACTGAGAATTAACTTGGTCAAAATATGCCCTGAACGTTGCATTTTTTATTCTAGTATGTGACTTCCAATGGGAAAAGTCGATTGTGCATTGTATTGACTCTTCTCTACGTTAAACATTTCAGGCTACAAGAAACACTATCCAGCTAAACCTGATGATGATGTCTGGAGACTGAAGATGATTGCAAAAGATGGACCAAATCACAATAGACTGACTGAAGAAGGGATATTAACCGTCGAAGATCTCTTAAGACAATTCGTGAGAAACCAGAAGAGTATGAGAAATGTAAGGAACTCAGAGACCCGAAGGTTCCCTTTTTTCTTTTTCTTTTTCTTTTTTTTTTTGCAGGATCACCAACCATAAGACTAATTCTGTTCGTGCTGTGCTGAGACAGATGCTTAATATGTCAGATAATAAGTGGCAAGAGCTTATAGTCCACGCGACGTCTTGTGTTAAGAGTGGGAAACTTTATCTGTACCCTTATGATGATGTGATGAGGCATGGTGTTGTATTTGACATCATTGGGGAGTTGAAAGGCGTTATTGCTGATGGGTCTTACTGCTTGGCCGATTCCCTTTCACAGGAACAGAAGGTTAGTGACCGCACAGTTCCTAGTATTTTTTTTTTTACTGGTGCAACCTGCATGTATTGGGATGGCATTTTGTCAATTTCTCAAATCTCATCTTTTCTGAGGTCAAGGGAAGTGGCATATCAATCTTTTCATTGCAATGCCTCATTCATCAGTAAGTATAAGCATTAGAGCTTCACACTTTCGAACTTCTCTTGAGTCCTTACAATGCGCTGTTGGTGACGGTTTAGTATACTCGAAGCCATGTTTTGACCAGAATAAGATAGAGACTAGTACTGTATCAGCATACACAACGAGCACCGACCGAAAAATATGTAGCATGCATTGTCTATCATGCATTGTTCTTCAGGTTCAGTCCCAGCAATTTGGAATTTGATATCTGTTTGTTGTCCTGCAATGCCTAGGTTGACAGTGATGACCTGATCTCTATATTCATCTGTTAGAAGTCTTTCGTAAATGAGAAGTCCAAAAAGTTGTATTGTCTTGGGGAAAACTGAATTCTTGTTCTTGTAGGAGCATTACAATAACCAGGTGAGAAGGGCATATGAAAACTGGGATCATGTCAAAGAGTTCAACAGTGCAGACTATTGCATGCAGGGCCAACAGGACTATGCGGGTCTCTCTGACTGCCATTTGACTAGCTTCCCGTATCCAGCTCCCTCCGAACTTCCAGGAGGAAGTTCTGGAATGGTACTTGAAGGTATGCACTGTAATAGACAAAACTGGGGGAGTGTGGTTTTTGTCATCAAGCACAATTTGCAGGCGTAGGGTGATGTTTCAGGCAGGAGGAAATTTATGATGCTGTGACAAAGCACCCCATTGCCGGAATTAATTGATTTGTGCTTCGAATATTGTCTCATGTCTGACCATTTGATTTTTGTTCTGCCCTCTCCAGGATATGATGAAACCGCAGTAGGTGGATCTCTGCTTAATCTACAGAATAGTAATCTCGATGTTCCTGTTCAGAACGGACCAGTTCACCTGCTAGATCAAGCAGAGGTCCCGGGGCATCAAAACTTAGCACCAACTGAAGCACGCTTGGCACCGCCAATCTTCCCAGTTGTTAGCACGTCAAGTCTCTATGGTGAAGTGTTCACAGAGAAGTCACCTCCAACCTCTCTGCAGGATGATCACGGAATAGAAGCCTGGAAGTCCAACGACAGTGATGCTGGGAGTTTTATGAGTTTTCTTTTTGAGACTCCGGACCCAGATTTTCCTCAGTATGATCACGAAACAATGGCCCAGATGTTCGATGACAGTGATCCAGGGTTTCTTCATGGGACTCCAGCCCCGTTTCTTCCTTCCAGGTGCAACTCGAGAACCGCTGTTGTGTCTTGGCTCAGGATCAAAGCAGTCTTCAGATGGGGCTTCTTTGTTAGGAGGCAAGTTACAAATAGGGTTCGTGTTCCTCTGACTATTGAGCAGTTGAATTAAGTATAGTAGGTTATCTTGTCAAGTGCTATATAGCTCTAGCATGGAAGGATTGATATTTACGTGATTTAGGTTCATTTGCCACCGAACTTGGACTGCGGTATAGGTATTTATATTCTGTGATTCTTTTGTACCTCATATGTGGCACCTGCAATTTGTTCATGTAAATAAAATGGAAGGACCCTATTTAACAAAAAGTTATTATTCATCACTTTTTAGTTTCTTTCAATTAAGCAATCACTCATCACTGCTCTGGCCATGCACTTCAGCTTTGAGATGAAACTGGAGACTGTCTAACAGACCTAGACAGGTGAGTCCAGTGACAGATTCGGTTTCTCTTGGTGAGTATTTGCCCTCGGTAGATTCGTCATGCAACTCCAATCTCACATTTCTTCGTTTGTCAAAAGAGCGAACAGCAAAAATTTTGAAAGACAGGAAGCCAAGATCTTTGTATCAGACGATCAAATCCTTTAGCCATCTCTGCGGCATGTTATGATCTCTTGGGGAATCCACTCTAACACGGCAAAAACTCTAATTCCTTCGCTTCTCTTCTTGCTCAATCTTCCTGAGGCTTTTACTATAAGCTATAAAGGTGAAGACACTGCGAACTTTGTCGAACTGGGTAGACTTTCCCTTGTCGGAGCAGCAAAACTTCGTTTTTCCATTACAGCAAAAATGCAGAAGGGATTCTTTAGTAAGTGTGAAGTACACAGCAAGGGAAATTTTTGCACTGAAAAGCTCAAACTCGGATGCAGTTATTCAGCGTCAGAGGCTTCTTCTTCTTCATTCTCATCCAATATATAGACGATGGCGCGCTTTTTGGCAGCAAAAACACATGCGACTCCTCTAGATGCTGTTGCAGAAGGAGAAAAAGAATGTCTCCGATAAGTTCCACAACTCAGGAAATCTGCTGATGACTTAATATTATGCTAAATTTGGAATTTTGATCATTGCATTGACATGGACTGGTGCCTTTTATCGATTTTGCTCACAGCTGAAACCACATTTGCATATAAGGGGAGAAAACAAAGCATCGAAAATCAGCTTGTGCCCAATGAAATACAAAATATTGAAAAAATGCACAAAGTAAGTCGGAGCAATTTGGAATTTGCTTTCTGTTCATTGTCCTGCGATGTTGAGGTTGACAGCGATGATTGGATCTCTTAATTCATCTGTTAGAAACCTCTCGTACTCAATATATTAGTCCGAAAAGCTGTGTTGTCTGACGGAAAAGTGATTATCGTCCTTACAGGAGCATCATAAAAACCTGGTGAGAAGGGCCTATGAAAACTGGGATCATGTCAAAGAATTCAACAGTGCTAGCTTTTGCATGCAGAATTCGGTGTAAGGTACTTATTATGCCGGAGCTTTCCAACGCCAACAAGACTATTCAGGTCTTTCTGACTGCTATTTGACTAGCTTCCAGCTCGCTTCGAACTTCCAGGAGGAAGTTCCGTAACGGTAGTTTAAGGTATGTATGCGCTTTAGTAGACAAAACTGCAGAGTACGGTTTTGGTTATCATCAAGCTTATTTTGTATGGGTGAAGGAGGATATTTCAGGCAGGACGAAATGCATCACACTTTCTCAATGGAATCGCGTAGGTGCTCCGAAGGTTATGACAAATCTCCCTGTTTCCGGAATTAACCAATCTGTGCTTTGGATATTCCCCGACAATATTACTCTTCTTGTACTACATCCAGGATATGATGAAATTGAAATAGGCGGATCTTTGATAAATCTAAAGAATATGACTCTTGATATTCCTATTCTGAACGGACCAGCGCACTTACTAGATCAAGCGGAGATACCAGGGCATCAAAACTTAGCACCAACTGAAGCATGCTTGGCACCGCCAACCTTCCCAGGCTGTAGCAGATCAGCTCTCTATCTTGCAAGGGTGAAGGCTTAGCAGAGAAGTTGCCTCAGACCTTTCTGCAGTATGATCATGGAACAGAGGCCCGGATGTTCAACGACAGTGACACACAGAGTTGGATCAGGTTTCTTCTTGAGATTCCAACCCTGGTTCTTCCTTCGAGGTGCAACTCGAGAGCCGCTGTTGTGTCTTGGGTCAGGATCAAAGCAGTCTTCAGACGGGGCTTCTTTGTTAGGAGGGAAATCACAAATAAGGTTCGTATGAGTATGGAGCAGTTTAATTAAGTAAAGTTAGTGATGTGGTCAAGTGGCTTATAGCTTTAGCAAGGATGGATTAATATTTCCGTGATTTAGGTAATTCATTTGCCGCCGAACTCGGTTTGCTGTATACATATTTGTGCTGTGTAATTCTATTATATATCGGATGTGATTTCTGCAATTCGCTCATGTAAGTACAATGCAAGGAGCCTATTTAACAAAAGTTATCTTTCACCACTTTTTTTTTTCCCTCTTTCGATTGAGCTATCATTTATATCTGATCTGCCGTTTACTTCAACTTTGAGATGAAACTTTGCAACTGTCTGACGACTTAGACAGGTAACCAATTCAGTCCATCTGTTGGTCAGGACATCCCTTCCCGTAGATTAATCAGACAACTCCAGTCTCACATTTCTTTGGAAGTCGAGAGAAAAACAGCAGAAATTTTGAAAGGCAGGAAGCCGAGATCTTTATATTAGAGATTATCAAGTCCTTTGGCCATCTCTGCAGCACGTTTTGATCGCGCAGCATATCCACTCTAACAAGGCTATAACTCTAATTCCATTCCTTTGCTTCTTGCTATTTCTCTGCCCTTTCCTATGTCTATAAGTTACAAAGGTGAAGATACGGTTTACTTTGTCAAACCAGGCAAATTTCCCCTGGCCGGAGCAACAAAACTTTGTTTTCCGTTATCAGCAAAATCTCGGTTGCATTTATTCAGCATCAGAGGCTTCTTCTTCTTCATCCTCATCCAATATATAGACAATGGCGCGCTTCTTGGCAGCAAAAACACATGCGACTCCTCGAGATGCTGTTGCAGAAGAATAAGAGTTTCTCCAATAAGTTTCTATGACTCAGTAGCACAACTGACTGCTTCATATTACGCTAAATTTGGGATTTCGCAATGCATTGACATGGACTCTTGCCCTTTAACAATCTCAGTCGCAAACCACCACAGAAACTAAATTTGCAAATAAGGAAGAAACCGTTACATTGAAGATCCTTTTTTTTTTTTGGTCCAATGAGAAAACAGAAATGGAAAAAAGTGCAGTTCCTGGCATCTTATGGTTTCAACTTGGAATATGAGAGCATCTGACATATCAATTGGCATATTTAAACTATAAAAGAAATGCCTTCTTTTGAGCAATACGGAATAAAATGCAGCAGGAAGGTACTTTGTACTTACCGCTAACAGCCAAGGGAGAGACCACAGAATGGGGAATACTACGAGCCTTCTCATTCGCCATTTCTAGGCGTACAACAGAATCCTATACAAAGTTTTCGAAGTGTTCCAGCATCACAGTCAGAAATAAAACACGTTTAGCTACAGCAAAACACAAAAAATGTTTAATTTGACCAGGTCTTTTTAACTATGTATGACAAAGTAAAAACTGTCAAATGCATAAAATTACCTTCAGTTGGAGTACTTCCCAATCATTTAGACGGGAGGATCTTGAAATGTGTGAAAAAGCGAGCTCAGTTGCTTGGAGAATCATAAGACAGGCATCTCCTGAGCTTTCAGAAGCATCCCTCCTCTCGTTCAGCAACAGAACAATCTGACTTTCCTGTTTATGATAGGAAGAAAAATTGGGGGAGAAGTTCCGTTCATCAAGAAATTTGAACAATGGACAGGATAATTGAACCGAATGAGCTACAGGTTTATGGTTTTACAAAAGTTCAACCAGGGACTCAGAGGTGGTAACAAAATTATGAAAAATTTATTGCAAATCATTTAAAATATTGACTAAATAAATTTAAGGTTTAGGAAAATTCAAAATATAAAAGATTACATCAACTTAAGAAAAGAGGGAACCAATCATTCACCAAGCAAAAAGGTATGAAAAAGCCAAAATCAATTCGTTCAAGTCCTGTTCCTCTCCATGAGTACAATTCTCGTCAAAACTGACTTTCCTGTTTATAATTGGAAGAAAAATAGAGGGAGAAATTCCATTCATCATGAGATTTGAACAATGGACAGGATAATCAAACCGAATGAGCTACAAGTCTATGGTTTCACAAAGTTCAACCAGGGATTCAGAGGGTCTGGTAACAAAATTATGAAAAATATACTGCAAATCATTTAAAATGTTGACTAAATAAATTTAAGGTTTAGAAAAATTCAATATATAACACATAACATAAAACAAGAACCAATCATTCACCAAGGAAAAATGGCATCAAGAACCCAACATCAATTGGTTCAAGTCTAGTTCCTTTCCGGGAGTACAAACCCCATCAAAGAGGTTCAATTTTTAAAACTAACGCAAAGAATGAGAAGTGATATGGCAGGCCCAAGCATACCTTATACAGAGAAAGGTCCACACAATAATAACCGTCAGGAATGCACAATAAGATAGCTTCAAGGGAGTTTTCTCCCCTGCTCCTGCTGCCAGGAGCATTCATTAAGCCTCTCAAAATGACTATACAGTTTCCAATATCCAAGGACTCATCAGGTATCTGGAAAGAAATGTAATCGATGAGCAAGTTTCTCTCAGACTCTCCAGACGAAATAATGCTTGAGGTATCCTGCAAGGAAGCAAAACCATATGATGCTAAACCAAGAAAGTGAGATTTGTAATGGGACACTTGAATTGAATTATTAAACACAACTTGCAAGCTAAAGGTTTGCTTTCAAGGTTAAAAGAATGTACCTCGTAGTATGATACTGAAATAGGAACATGACTAGGCAAGGCTGAGGTAAGAGGGGACAGCGGCAATAAATCTTCACATACTATCTTCTTTGAAATCGTAGAAAAGGGCATCCCAACAGCTTCCTTAAAACTGTCATTGGTTGAGGAATTTAGAATCTGAAGCTGAAGGTGAAAATGACTAAAAGGACCAAATTAAAGGTAAAAACCAATATGAAAAGGTTAGATTTTCAGACAGTTCCACGATATACTGAAATGCCTCATGAAATAAAATGGAGTTATTTGCACGAATTTGCAATCAATATTTATGGCAATGAACAAAGATCAGAAAAACTAAGAAAATACCTCAGCTCCAACTGCAAGAATTCCTTAGCTAAAGTCCTCTGCAAATATTTAGCATCTGAAAATCCGCCAAACTGAATCAACTCTTTGATTCTTTGCGTTGTTTCTCTGAGATAAATTAACGTCTTGATCATTTTTAGATAAAAATGGGAAAGATAAAACTAACTGGACCTTGGCAAATTTTATGATATTGCAACTTGACTTCGGTTGTGATGACACTTGGAAGATTGATATTTGTGATTTAAATGATAGGATGATAACTTACAGGTCAATTTCTATGCAGTGATCAGCCTCAGATGCTTCGAGCAGTTGCTTAACAGGATCTTGATCATACAAAAATTTCAAGAACACAATCACAAGTTCACTGCAGAAAATTTCAGCAGTTAATTACTGGAAGATTAAAAAGGGGCACAAAGGGGAGCAAAAACAAATGGCAAACCTATTGTAAATTGGAGGCTGATCACTTGCTTCCGACATCAGTAGCTTTATACACTTGAGAAGCCAGCTGAAGAAATTTGAAAACTGAAAAAAGAAGAGAAAAGGATGTAAGCCTCGGTACAATGCATATTAATGGAAGCAAAACAGCAATTCGGAGCTACAGAGAAAAAAACAGTTTACAAATATGAACTACTAACCCATTCTACTCAATGGAAATTACTCATACGGCTATTATTTATCTACAGGACATCCCGCTGAAACTGCTTATGGACAAGCTTAATCTCAAATAAATGCACTAAGGATTTAATTTTACTTATAACAAAATGTAATTTTACTGAAAAGGAAGATTATCATTTATCTTTTGTTAGAAGCAATGATCAGTCAATATGGCATCAGATTGTAGATTCTTGTTTCTTACACTAATTTGGGAGGGAGGGAAATGGAGGAGGGAGATGGAGAGAAACAGAGGGAACCTCTCCATTTCCTTCACTCTCCTTCCCCCCAAACACGCAAGTCTTGGTAAAACCTATTTCTATTTACATATTTCACTTGCCTGTTCTGTGTAAATGCAATACATTCTTCGTGTATTTTTTGAAGATTGTTGAAAGTGTGGTCGGTATATTGTGGTGCTTCCTTGTACCAGCTTTAGTTTCAAGAGAATTCAAACACCATTTGAACAGGATCAAATTAATGTGAAGACACAAGCATTGAATTTGGTCAAGTAGTTGTGGTTGATTCAATTTGCCGATGTTTCTACTCCTTTATACACAAACCAGCAAGTGGTTATTAATTAATATAAAAGGCACCTTAAACATACCAGCTGTACGACAGACGAGAGCACTCTCATGAACCGATCCACTTGCACAAGAAACATACCAGCCTTTTCCATTGCACTGTCAATAAGGGTCTCATCCAAACCAATACCCCGATACCGAGCACGCCACCTCGAAAGACCCCTGAGCTCTCCCATCCTAAAGGCAATAATTTCTGCAGCAGGCTGGTGTAGCAGATGAAGAGAAAGTTGGCAGATGATCAGGGTATAAGAGTGCAAGATTAAATAAGTAGAACTATTGCAGGACCAAAAAAAAAAGTAGACCTAGTTCCTAATGTGAGAACAAGTAAAGGTCCGTTACAATTTTTTAGAGGGAGAATTAAGCTATATTTATTAAACAAGTCATATTTTAGTCCTTTTAGAAACAAAACCAAAGATTGAAATCAGTTGACAATCTAAAAAGAAAAACACCTATGTTCAAGTTCTGGCTTCAGGTATAGCATTTGCTGAGCAGGATAAAATAATATGGAATCTGCATAAATCTGGAGTATATACTACTTCTAGTGCTTGGCAACATTTTGCGGGCCGAAAGTAGAGTGGAGAAGGGCTGTATGGTTCAAAGGACACATGCCAAGCTCTTCCTTTATTAGCTGGTTACATGCACGTGATAGGCTGAGTACGAAAGACAAGCTAATGAAGTGGAAAGTTCATATTGTAACAGAGGTATGTGAGTTTTGCAGCCGGCAGTTAGAAATTTGGGACCACCTATTCTTCACTTGTCCACTTACACAAGGTGTTTGGAAAAGTTTGTTGGCTCGAGTTGGCTTGCAAAGATCCGTAACTGACTGGAATTCAGAGCTACATTGGATATCTTCACTCAATGGGAAAAAGATAGACACCGTATGCTTAAAGCTCCTATGGACTTCTTCCATTTATTTGATCTGGAGAGAGCGTAATTCCAGAATTTTTAGGAGGCAAGCTACATCACCTGCAACTTTGGTGGAGAGGATACTTGACAAAATAAAGATGAAATTGACAACTAATAACTATACCTAGAATTTCCTTCAAACTAGTACACTCTGTATTAGTCAGTCAAATGGGTCTGCTATGTAATAGCTCATAGTTGATATATTCATGGTTTTAGCTGTTAACTTGTGCCCTGTATTTGGGCTAAACTTGGTAAGTGTATCCTCATGCAAATATTTTTTGGTATCAATGAAAGTTATATCACTTAAAACACTTGTTTTTAAACGGGAACCTTCAGCTACCTTTTGCATTCACTTTTGTTTTTGTAAATTTGGTTTATGGGTGTGCACCTTCTTTTTTGAAATCAAATTATTGTCCTTTTAATGATAAAGAAAAACACTTGTTTTTAACATATCAAAGTAGATAGTGAAGGCAATTTTTTCCTCAAAGATCAAGTCAAGACAAATTGTACCACCAAGGCTCTCCCCATCAAAGTGACTACAAAAAAGGAATCTAAATGGGGAAAAAAATTATAAAACACTACAATTCACGAGTAGAATATAGAAAGATGAGAAGATGTGGCCAACATCAATCTCAGCACTGTCCTCCTTTTCGTTCTTTCTTTTTCTTTTTCTTTTTATTCATTTTCTTTTGGGGAGGGCTGCTCTTATATATTGTCCTACATCAAATTACTACCATTAGGCCAGAGCAGAGAGACTTGAGCTTAAGACCACACCACACCTGTAGATGATTGAGTACTACAAGCTGAAGTTCTTTGCCAGCACCACATACAACTTTGGAGAGCCGCTTCGTGCCCTATAACACATTACAAAACCTTACGTAAAGCACTGATTAGCTCCTACAAAAATCATTTGACGAGTTTATACTGTAGGGAATCGTACATCCACATGTGTCTGGTGTGCAATTTTCTTCTTTCTTCCACTTTTGTTCATTGATTATTGACGAGTTTATACTAATGAATGAAACTTTACAGATAGCTGAGCCTACCGATTCACCAAGGGAATTGACAAGGAACTGATGGACCGGTGGACTTGTTCTAGCACCTCCTAGAAGGCTAAGAAATTCCTCTTGTGGAGACGAATCAAGTCCTATAAAAGGGGGGAAATTTTAAATCAAATATAATGAGAAAACGAAAGGAAGCAATAGCTCGGCTTGTATTTGTTGATACTAAGAGTGCTAAAGGTTACCATGACCAACAATTAAGTTGGATAAAGAATTGAATTTCTCGTGAAACGTGCTCATTGCGTCTGACCACTGCTTATGCATAACTGATAGTGAAGCCCGAACAACCTCATTTAACTCTTCAATATTGGAAGCTTGCTGAGCAACCTGATGAAGTTCATTTTTCCTACATGGAGGAATAACACGCGGATAGCTTACATGAGTGAGAGAGAGAGAGATCGACAGAGAAAGACATAATATTTTTTTAAGTTGAATGAGCAATTCAATGCACCTAAACTTTGAGCTCAAAACAAAGCCACAAGAGAAGAAGCATAATGTGTTCAGGAATTAAATTCACATAGCTTTTGCTTTTGTTTTTCAAATAAAAGGAAAAGAAAAAATTAGTCAGGATGTTCCATAAAGTTATTACTCCCGAAAAGGCCTTCACTAATCTTGAACGAGTTTTAAGAACCCATTTTCAGTGCTTTGGAATAGCTTCACTAAAACACCACCTCCTCCATCAGCTTCTGATCACTATTTACTGGTTGGGGGTCTCTGGTGAAAACAAAAGAAATAGAAAAATGCATTCAAGGACTCTGTTGAAAGCCACTTAAAACATCACTTGAAACTGAGTTTTGTAAACTTCTCAAAGCAATATCTTTTCTAGAGCAATTTCGAAAGGCTACTAGTCCTCTCAAGAAACGCCAGAATGATGGCACAGAAACCTTGGAAAAGAGGATTCAATATAATTTGTTTCTTAAGAAAATTTACCTCTTTTGAAAAATAGAGGTGTCAAGCATTAAGCAATGCAACCCATGCATATTATGGCCAACCATTTGTTCATCTCCTAACTCAGTCTCGTCTTCAACGAGTTCTCCATAGCACGTGACTGTTAAATGACAAAGATCCTTTGACAAGGCAACCTAATCAAAGTAGTATTTTAGTGACAGCAAAGAATATTCGATCAATTCCAAAGAATTCCATATATCAAAAGATTATGTTAACATATCAATGATTAACTGAATTGCTTTTTCTTTTTTGAGTAGTGTATCAATGAATAACTAAATTGATAAGTCAAAATTCAAAAAAGGGAAAAGTTCCACCATCACTATCAAATTTTCAGTGGCGTGAGGATATAATGCTGAGTGGTGGATACCTTGGCAATGGAAGAGTTCAGAAGTTTGCATCTGGTTTGCCTATCCTCGACCATGTAAGGAATTTTGCACAAGTGTATATTCTGCATAATCCCAAACAGCAGAAAATTATGAACAGTTAAATATAAAAATATGAAATTAAGCTCAGACAAGGATTTACTAGACTTTCAAATATTTGAAATTAATTCTCCACAAATTTGAAGACAGATTACTGTAAATGAGAAAATCAAATGATACAGACTGCTAGAAAATTGGGCTCTTCAACGTGCTAGGATTCCACCTATATATTATATAAACATAAAAGTACCAGAAGATGCTAGAGTTAATGCAAGCATCAAAGATTGTAAGACTCATTTTGTTGCGAGGAAAAATTCTTAAGAGAGTCAATAGTGAGCACTTACGATTTTTCCTATAGGGAAAATGCCAAAGATACTGAAGAGTAGAGTTCCATCTCTATCACCACTACAGAGAATATTGAATCGTCGGTGGGAGGAATTTGAGAACTCCACAAATGAATCTTGACCATCATCGGTGAAGCCAGCATCTCCAGAGACTAGTCCAGGCATTCGAGGAGCTCTAGGAGCAGGAGGAAGGAAATGAGGAGTTCGATCTTCAAATGATAAATTATTATCACAACCATTCTGAAAGAGAAACATTAATTGATGTAACCATGATCATTAATAAAGGCATACTCATCCAAAGAAAAACCGAACTCTAACAGTAGGAGTTCAAGCATAGCAATTGAGAATACACAGATATCATAGAAAACATCAATTTGTGTATCATAGCTTCTTTGTAATAACGCACCAGATGCGGGCCAAATTTCAGTATTCAGATATGTGCGAGTGCTAAAGTACTAACTATGGACGAGAAACATTTATAACATCAACATCTAAGTATGAATTCTTTATGAATGTATGAATGGATTTACATTATTAATATCGTAAGTGCTTTAATCAACTTCATGGTTAGGTGGTCTTACTTTTTGTGATTGTAGGTCCTCCTCCCAATTAAGACATACGACTGCTGCAGTGTGGAACTTCAAGCTCCTCAGCAGTTTCCCATTCTGCAAAGACAATTATAAACTTTTAACAGATCACCATCTATATGCATGCCATTAATTAGAATGTCTTTTGGAAAAGCCAATCAGAGAAACATGAGATATCTGAAAGAGGTAAAACTGCAACTTCAGTGAAATGATGCGAAGCAGTCAGAGAAAAGAGCACAGAAATTGGCAATAAATACAACCAACTTCAGAGCTTGTTGTCTACAGTAGATGATGTACCCTCAATTATTAGTGCAAATTTCCTCGTAAAACATACAGGGAACACTTTACGAAAGACGTTTTGAAAGAACTTCGTATGTGCACTAAAATATGAAATTTTCAAGTTTGGTACTGAGAGCTTACTTCAACATCATGCAACAAAACAGTTCCCTCTTCTAGCCCCACAGCGAGGGCCTTCCCATCAGGACGCCAACATATTGATGTTACCGATTTCCCTAGAGAAGATTTACAAAACTGAGAACGGAAGGAAATTATGAATACAAAGGATAGGAAATTAGTTCCATTAACAGAGAAGTGAAGATGGGTTAAGAAACTCATGAATATATCAATGCCTTATTCGAACCTTGCATAGAAAACACTCATCCATCAGACAAAAGAATATCGGCCTAGAATCAATAAATTATCCAATACAAAGAAGTTTCGGATGAAGAAAGCGAATGGAAAACACTACCACTCAATGACAAACCATCGCATCCTCTCATGAAAAGGGGGAACAAGAGAAACCCATCACTATGCTAATCTTCAGCACAAAACGAATTGATCGGCTTACTGAAAATGTTGAGTTGAAGAATTACCAGGGGAGATTGTCCACAGCCTCTGCCAGTTGAAGCGGTGAAGCATTACCTTCGAGTCCTCCGACACCATCGCGAGCAAATCCTTCTCGGGGTTCCATTCTGCAATCTTTATCTGATAACAATTGAGTTGAGCAGAAATCACTGGCTAAAACGCAGCATATTTCCTTGGTCTTTCAGCTTAACATTCGATCTAGATAAGAATCCAACAACAAAAGCAGAGGAATACGAACTTGAGAAGGGAGCGGCCTATCGAATTGAAGCTGAAATGGGACCACCTGTTGCCCGCCATCATCAGACTCCATAGAGGTATGCTGCAAAAGGGCACGTAAATTAGAGACTGTAACATCAATCAGTGACCCAAGAAATTAACAAGTAAGTTTTGATCTTGATCAGGGAAAGCAATGAACATCAAAAGAGCAAAAAACAGTAACTCTTTTTCTTTTTTCTCTCGATAACTTCATAGCCCACAGCAGCTTCTCCTTCTCTTTTCCTAAGCATATAGCCTATCCTCTCTTCATTCTGTTCAATACCCATTCCTACTCTTCCTCTGTTCTCTATCATATTCCCATCCCATCTTCACCCCATCTCCGTTGCTCCCCATCAAACCATCACCCATCAAGCTCGAAGTTTTCAAGAAAACACTAAAATGAAACGGAGATGACGACGAAGGATGGAAGATCTGAACAAACAAAAGACAGAACTTTATCTTCCCCAAAGTTCACCTTGTGTTTGAAGAGGAGCGAATGGCGTAGCGAGCCGTATCGAAGCGAGCGTTGAGAGAGAGAGAGAGAGGCGGGCTTCGACTGCTCTGACTGACTTCTCCGCTAATTTGATTTTTAATCTCTCTTTGTTTATTAATTTATTTATTGGGGCCTCAACTTTTTTTCGACACCAAAAGGTCCAAAGCAATTGCAATTTGCCCCCCCCCCCCCCCATAAATTCCGTTCGGTTCTTCATTTGTTAATATTTTGAAATAGTACCCACATTTAATTTGCGATCTTGTACCCATTGAGGTCGCTGCTGGAGCGGCCGCTGGTGACCTCTCCCGGTGCAGGATAGCTAGCGGCGCCGGCGAGATTTCCGTATGATAAAATAAATAAATATTTACCACGAAAAAATACGATTATCATATATAGAGAATTTTAAAAATCATACTAGACATAAAAGAAAAAAACTTGTAACATATCATTATGAACTTAATCTCATAAATAAATTAAATTAAAATTAAAATTAAAAAATAAAGAAGACAAGACACTATCTTCGTGAGAGGGCAAAAAAATTTCTATTATAATTACTAAACTTAATTAATGTAAGTGACAAATCTATGTTAACAACTAACTTAAATATCATTTACAACTAATTTGACCATATTATAATAATTAAATTACTCCAACTTTTAACAAGAAATATTGATTAATACTATTTGAAAATTACAATTATTAATTGAAAGTAATTTTGATAAGAAAATTGGTTCTCAAAATAAATTATAACAAGAACTTATATAGATAAACATAAAAGGCAACCTGTGCGCGTACAACACATGAGAAAAGAAGACTAGAGTAATGTACTTTATAATGTAATATTTACTATTATGTTATGTTGTTGTTAGTCGTATAACTTATATATATATATTCACTAAGCTATCGTCTACATACAAAAAAAAAATACAATTTTCCGGGAAAAAGAAAAGTTAACTGTAGATCTTAAAATAGAAAGGGCGAAAGAAAACTTTAATAAGGTTTATTTATAAAGTATATTTTTGTTTGAGCTTGAATGAACATGGTTCAGATAAGTTTCATCAAAGATATCAATGTATCTATTTCTAGAAGAATTAGAAATCTTTTGTTTTTTTGTTTTGAAAAATAAGTTTTTTGTTTGATGATTTGTGTATCAATCAAATTTAGAAGAAAAACGATGTGGCATTGAACGAAGATTAAGTTCCAAAATAAAAAGGACTAGTTTGAACTTAAAAATCGTATAGGGCATAAAATTAGTTCAATAAAATGAAGTACTTCCCGATAATCTTGTTAGTACACACATCACTTTACAAAATCGAAGGAACATAAAAGAAGGAACTTGTGATATTTTTGTTACAAAAGTTCAACGTAATCGATTCTAATCATAAGGATTTGAATTTTTACTTGTAGAAAAATTAAGAGCCTATTTACTTTTTAAAAGGTCTTCTTTATTTTTTCCACTTCTCTTCTATTTTCCTAAAGTTCTTTATCTAAAAAAATTTAGAAATCATGTTTACAAACACAAAATTAAGAATTTTAAAATTTATATTCAATATTTAACAATGAGAGGAAACTTTGTAATTAAAGAGAAGAGAATTGATGTAATTAAAACAGAAATAATTGATTAAAAAAACCTCCCAATTAAAAAGACGAGAATTAGAAAACTATTAAAAGTACTTCTCTAAATTGCTTTGATTTTGGGAAATAAGAAAATCTCTTTTCTTAAAAAAAAATCATGTTAGATAGATAAAAACGTATTCTACATGTTTCCATTTTTTATTAAATTTTTTTAAAAAAATTCAAAGTAAATGGGGCCTAATAATTTTCTCTTAGGTATTGTTTGACAATTTGTTTATCACTTGAATTTTGAAGAAAAAACAACATGTCACGGAACCAAGACTAAATACGACAGTAAAAGGACCTGTTCAAACTTATAAAATTGTATAGGGCTAAAATTAGTTCCAGAAAATGTGAAGTTATTACAAAGATGCTTTCCTGATAATCTTTTTAGTGCATGCATAACTTCACTTATTTAATGGCAAAATCCAGAGATCATAAAGAAGAATCTCGTGATATTTCCGTTACAAAAATTCAGTGTGAACAATCATAATTGCCAGGGTTCGAAGAAATTTTTTCCTGCCTCAAGCATGCCTCCTAGTTGGCAAAAGTGACAAAATATAAGACGTGCGGTTTTGAATCAACTTTTCAATTTTAAGTTAATAATATTAACATAAAACAAGGATGGATATTTTTTCAGTAAATTAATGAAAAATTATTTTCCATATGTACATTTACATAAAGTAAATACGGGTAGTTTCCTGTAAAATCATGGAAAATTATCTTTCATCGATAATCATTTGGAAAATGATTTTTTTAATGAATTGATTCGCAAGAAAGGCATGAAGAAAATGAAAGTACAAATCGTTTTAAAATGGATATAAACTATGGTAGGCTTCTATTCTGTCGATAAGGCACAATTTCTTATAGCGTCTTATTGCTATGTAAAATTTGAAGACAATAATTTCATTGTTAGGCTTGGACTATTTCCCCCAACTCTATGACTAATCCACTCCATTTGTTATTCATCTTACAAAAATGCCCCAATACCATATTAATTACTTTAACAAATATGGATAGAACACTTTAATCACTCTTCTATTTTTATTTATTGATCTATGCTCACAATTTATTTCCATTTGAATATTTTTCTACTCTTTATTCTAAATATCCACCACTCAAAATTTATTTTGAACAAAAAGTATGTTTCTCCTTTGTAAAGTAAAAGAGAGCAAATATAATGTTAGACAAGAAACTCAAAATTTTTATTTGTTTTTTGATTCATTACTCATTTAAAAATGTTGATGTCTAAAGAAAAATGAACGCAAACTCCCTATTCAAATAAAATTGTTTTCATGAGAAAAATAAAAGTAATATCACCTAAATAGGCTAAATTAATAAAATAATATTTTAAAGCTTTTCAAAATTTATATGAATTGTGAATTTTTCCTATTTTCATTAATAATTATGTCACTTTTTTAAATGCATACAAGTAATGGGCTTATGCTTTTTCAAATGATAAATTTACGCAGTTGTACACATATAACCGTACTCTTCAATTTTTTTCATTTATTTAGATCATAATTTTTTTAAATTATAATATATCAATTCAATAATATTCATGAAGCTTGTAATTATAAAAATTGTTGTAGACTAAATCAAATATATTATAAGCGAAATTAATATTACATATACTGCCTCTTTAGAAAGCAAGTAATAAAATGGGCGAAAACATAGTGTCGAATTCATCGTTTTTTGCTAGCTACCCATTTAAAAAATTATCTTCGTCATAATCATTAGCCAAGGAGCTAGAATATTGCATCATGAAGGATAAAGTTATAAATTTTTTTTAAAAAAAATATTATGTGGTAAGTAGATATGTTTTTTTGGTAAGCAGTATATATATATATATATATATATATATTGATAAGTTGGTAAGTAGACATGTAGAGTATAGAGGGAGAAGTACGTATATGGCATTTTACGTTTAATTTGATCTTGGATTTCAACCTTTCATTTTTTTTTTCTGTTCAATCTTGTCCTTTACATTAAGATAAAAAATTTATCTGGTCCTTTTATGAATCGAGCTTTTCTAAAAACACGAATGCAGGCCATATACTTGCTTACACACGTAAAATTTTGCAAATGTGGCATTTCTAAAATTTATTTATTTATAATTTCAAAAACAATAATTCAAAAACTTTTTTGAAATAGGGGGAATAAAAATTGAGATAGCCACTGAGAGGGACTAAGGGCGCCGGTGGTGGCTTGCCTTGAGCTAGGGAACCGCCTCCTGTTGGTTGGCACATTGTTGGAAAGAATCTCATAGTTGCGACCATGAAATATTTTCTCAACCTCAAGCTCATGGATGATGGGAACAGCTCCGGTTTCGCTTTTGTGCCAAAAGTTTGAGCCAACGAAGATATTCGAATTGAAATTTAATATTAGGCCTATCCATTATTGCAATCTATATATAAACTTGACTACTTGACAATAAATATGGTCATAAAGATAAATATTATAATGTCATAGAGTTTGAAAGAGTAAAAATTCCTTTGAAGACCCTACTAATCTATAACCATTTCATAACCATCTCTATTTTCATTTTCTTCGCACTTTATTTGAGAATTAATTCAATAGAAAAAACTTTTTTTTTATTGATTTATGCCTGAATGAAAGTTTTCTGTTCATCTACTAGAAAAACATCCACTTTTACTTCATATAAATGTATATACGAAAAATAATTCCCCATTCAATTTAATGAAAAAGTTTCCATTTTTTATTTTGCATAAATATGTCCAAATTAAATTTAGAAGTTGATAAAATATGGCGTAACGCAGTGGTGCACATCCTCACCTAATAGTTAAGAAGTTTTAGGTTCAATTCTCAATCGCTATCTATGCAATTTATTAGCTACTAAAATTTATATTTCATTATATTAGGATTATGAGCCTCTCTTATAACAATAAAAAAAAATCAAAGAGCTGACTCAGAATCATCGTATTATATTAGACTTATTTTGCCAAGTGGGGCATGCCCACGGCACGTTAAAATTTTGCTCAAATTTTTATGGTTACAGCCGTTCACACTTAACTTTCGTAACAGAAATATCACGAGTTCCTTCTTTATGATCTTAGGATTTTGCGATTAAATAAGTAAAGTGATGCATGTACTAAGGAAAGTTCCTTGTTTGATCCCGTCATTCTTTGAAACTCGTTTTGAGCCCTGTACAAACTAGTCCTTTTACTTTAGAATTGAGTCTTCGTTTAATGCCACATCGTTTTTCTTCTAATTTTGACTGATATACAAATTGTCAAACAAAACTTGTTTTTGAAAAAGAAAAAGTTTATTAATTTCCAAAAATGAGGAAATTTTAATTTTTTATACAGCTTAATGAAAAAAATATAAGTACTGTTATCTTTATCATTATGCTTATGGCCTATGAAATGCCGATTTCATTGCTTGTGGTATATAAAAAGAAAAAACTAGTTGGACAAGTAAAAGCCAAACGGGAGAGTTTGCCTTTTATAGTATAATAATAATATTATTATATACCTATACTATATAATTTTGTAATTATAGTACTCCAATAAATGAGATTTACTTCTACTTAATTATCTTTGAGGAAATGACAATTATACTCCCCAGGATATGCCACCTTTCTCATTTTCAAAACTCGAACTTAAAAAGTATGAAAGTCTCGCTGCTCAAACTGTCAAACATTAAATCATGAACTTTTCTCATATATATATATATATATATAAAGAAGTATTATGATGGTCTCAACCTTCAAGATTATACCTCTTTTTTATGATCTATGTTAAATTTCACTAAATATCTTAAAGATCTTACACTTGTTTTCAAATATTTTTTGATAGTGCTTCGAATTTTTGATAATTTATGAAGTCATTGAATGATAAGTCAATGATACTGTAATGCAGGCAAGAATTAAGTGACCCCAGCTTGGGAGGTGCTCGAAATTGGTGTTTTTTTTCACTGAATAAAAAGTTAAGTCGGATTATTAGCCCGCTGTGACTGCCCCAACTAAGCTCGAAATTGGAGTTGTCAAATACTTGGATGAGCTTGGCTAGCTCGATAAACTTGCAAGCTTAAAATGAGTTTTCTGAAACTTGCAAATAAACTACCCTTAATTAAGAAAATTGTATTTATAATGCTCACGTACCAAAATTAGAACTAATTACATATTCTTCATGTATTTTTCTGATGATTCCTAATTAATTTAATAGTGTGAATCTCAACTCTTTTCACATTCTTAACTTTAAAATTCTAATTTCTTAAGTTGTGCCGGTGAGATCCAAACATGAATTTGAGCATTGAAATAAGTAGTAGTACTTGACAAAACTCGGAAGCAATCTGCAATCATATTTTAATAGTTTGGGGAGTGAGATTTTCTCAGTTTCAAGACTTTGGGAAGCAAAACTTGAAAGGTGCAATATTATGGGGTTTAGAGTGTTATTTTAATTTCTGTTCATTTCTTTTTCTCACTTTTATGATTTTATCTCCCCTATATATACGCCTACCCTCTGCTGTTAGTCCCCGTTAGATACAGTTCACTCCTCAGTCCTCGCCTGAATTGACCGGAGGTCGACGACGACGGACGGCGGCGTAAGCCTCTCGGCGGAGGCTCCGTCGCACGGAGAGGCCCTAAGAACCTCAGAGCGAAGCCATATAAAGCCCAAAATTCTCAAAAGCCATGGGAGAGAGCTCCGTCGATGGCATGATCAAGGGCCCTTACTCTCCGCCCAGGGACGAAGGGCCGTTCATGGCCGAAAGCTTTGCCCCCCGAAGCCCTCCGCAGCCGGCGGGATTGGAATTTTTCTTGCTGGATATTAACCGCATCCCGGACGTTAATCACTGGGGCGGCGGCCCGTCGGCGGTCTCCAGAGAGTTCCCTGCGACCGTCGACCTCTTGTGGAAGGAGCCGTTCTCCCGGAGCGAGAGCTCCACGAGCGCGGTGATCATGGGCCCGGACGACCTCTTCCTGAGGGATTCGCCCCCTAAGAAGCGCCACCGCGGGAGCAAATCCCTTCACCGGAGCGAAGCCCCTGTGGATTACCTGAGCACCTTGACGGACGAGCTACTCCAGCACATCTTCTCGTTCCTCCCCACACTCGACGTCGTCAGGACCTGCACGCTCGCGCGGCGGTGGCAGAGGGCCTGGAAGGACACGTGGATGACATCCGGCAGCTTGACGTTCTCCCTCCCACCGTGGATGCACGGCCGCCTGCGCCAGTTCTCGGAGATCGTGGACCGGTGTCTGAAACCCGGCTCGCCGAGTAAGTTGCAGAAACTCCGCCTCGCCATTCCTTATGATAGGACCCTCAGGGTTAAGCTTAATTCATGGCTTCGAGCTGCCCTCGATAGACGCGTCGAGGATCTCGCCCTAGAATTGATCAGGGAGACCTATAAATTGCCCGAAGTTCTGTACAGTTGTGCTTCAATGGTGGACCTTTCCCTTAGGAGGTGCCTCTTTGGGCATGTTGAGAAGATCGACTGGCCGTTTCTTAGAGTCTTGATGCTAGAGAGAGTAGAGTTGACGGATGCCGTCATGAACGAGATCTTCAGAGGAAGCCCTGCTCTGGAGTTTCTGAAACTGTTCAGTTGCAGGGGTGTGGAGAATATCGAGATCAACTCGAGGAAGATGAGGGAAATGGTGATCGGGTATGAGAGCACTATAGCTGCGGATGTGGGTCCCCATTTATTGGTGAAAGTCTCAGCTCCTTATTTGCGGGTTCTGCGGTTGGTGGGGGATTGGGCTGCGATGACATTGAGGTTGCTCGATGTGCAGTCCTTGGTCGAGGCCGAGTTGAAGTTCCTAGAGAATGTCCACTGGTTCGACATTCACAGTTTTCAAATGCAAAGCTCCTTGTTGAAGGGATTGCTAAATGAGCTGAAACATGTTGATAAACTAACCATCGACCATTCATGCCTTCAGGTATCAATTCTGTACCCATTACTCTCCACTTTTGCGGGGAGGCTTTACGACTTCTAACTTTTTTCTTCTGCGTGGTGCTGTACATGAAGCTTGTATCGACATTTGACACATGCTCTCTGTCCTCTCCGCCTTCACAAAACAAGATACTGATACTGAACGCCAAGGTTGACAGATGGGTCATTTCCAGGATAGCAGGACTGCTGGAGAGATCATGTTTCCTGGAGAAATTGGTCATAGACATGACTTCCTTGAGCATGTCTGAGGTTCGTTAACTCCTCCCTCATTTGCTAATACTCGTGTTTTAGAGGGTTAGCTGCTCATAAAATTCTTATCTTTCAGCAATGATTCGTAAAATAGAAGTTACATCTATCTTTATGTAAGAAATGTAGAAACAGGCTTTATGGATTATGTCTGAGCACAATTGTTCACTACTTGGGAGGTTCCAAGAGAAACAATCGCATTCTTATTTTCATTTTTGTATTTCTGCTGGGTGGTGTCTACCTTCATATCTATAGTTTCCGGTTGAATCTCTGGGGATTCCATGCCATGACGAAGAATTATACTGGGTACTCAGCCGGGAGTTGCAGAGCTTACACTGCTTGAACCAGTGCCTCAAACGTGTCGAGATAGTCAGTTTCGATGCTAACTCTTTGGGTTCGAAAGCCGTGCTCGCCCTTATAAAGTTTCTGCTGCGGGAGGCTGTGGTACTGGAGAAGATGGTAATCAATGTGGAGGGGAGCAGAGCTAAGGACAGAGCTGGATCAGTTGAAGCAGGAGACCTGTGGAAATTGTTCGAAGTGACACATAAAATTCAGAGCTACCCGAGAGTTTCCGAGGGTGCCGAGCTAGTATTCAATTATCGTTTCAAGGGATGTTCGTTCTGGATGGATGCGTGAGTACTACTCGGTACTCATTCTAAGGAACCAACCGCTATTATATGTAGGTTCGAGCTGCTAACAATATACCGACGCTTTAGCAGGCACGAAAATGACCTTTTGAGGAATCTATCTATCAAGTTGATGTAGGGTTTCTTCTAATAAGTTGGTTCATTACAGATGCAGGAATGCTATCGAGAGGCTAACAGCATTGTAGTTGTTTGTTCGTAGTCATAAATTTTCTTTTACGAACTGGTTTTAGATGGGAAACGTTTGTTCTTAGGGGAGTAGGAAAGCACCAAATATGTACAGCTTTAATTTTTTCTTTTTCCTTGCAATAATGTAAATCTAATGTAGAGTTTGTTGGCATTAATTAATGTTATATCGAACTTCTCCCGCATAAGGTAATGTTTATTAAATCTGTATTTTGCAGGCGTCGGACTCATTGCCTTTTTCGATTGTATAGTTTAGAAGCTCCGATGTGAATGTTGATGTTCTTGGTCGTCAATGTACCTTGCACATTCTTTTTTTTTTTTTGCTAACTCGGGGTGTTCAAATTTCGTCCGACTAATTTCCAGGACTCTGTGAATTCCCGGCGGCATACAAAGCGGGTAATCACGTTACAGGCGTTCCGATACCCCTAAGAGGATTCGAACCCGAGATCGAGTGTAAAGTTAGGCGCACCTTAACGCTAAGTCAAACTCCTTGGGTTACCTTGCACTTCTATTGATATCGCAAAGTTGACACAAGAAGAAACATCATGACTTCTTCTGGGTTGCGGTTTTGCTAAGGTGACATGGTGGCACAGTTTTGTCTTTTAGTTTTAGGAGGTGATCTGCCGGAGGCAGGGAAGCCCAATTACCTTTTTCCTAAATAAAAAACTAAAATAATAATAATAATAGTGATATTAGAATTAAGAATGCTGAAAATTATTCAGATGACCGAAAAACCGATATAGCAATCCAAATATCTGAAATTATGATTCGATTATGTATGGTTTTTCTTAAAGTTATTGTGAATAATTTATTTTTGATTTTTTTAAATAAAAATTGAAAATCGAACCGATATGTATATGTATGTATATTAAGTTTTCATTCACATGAACTCTTAAACCCATATCAAACATCTTTTTTTCTTCTTTTTTTTTTGCATGTAACGAGTGATGAACTTGATTTACTAGTTTTTGGATTATGGACTTTTGAGGTAAATGAAATTTAGGTCCTAGATCATTTTGGTTTTTTGACGTTTGAGATGCAACATGTATTAGGTTTTGTGAGTTTTTTGGTAAAAAATTGATCTAGGTTTTCTTTAAAAAAAAAAAGGGTCGAGGTAAGGCCTAATGAGGGAATTAAATTGCTCATACTATTAGGGGCAAAAAGGCACCCAAAAAGAGTAATCAATTATTAAGTTAATTCGACCAAAAAAATGGAATTCAATTGTTAGATTTCATTTCAGAAAAATGTGTTTCAATATAAATATGATTTTGAATTTTAAGAAACCAGATTTATGGTGCGCTTGGATTTGAGTCCAAAATCGAACATCGCTAATCGCAGCATCACTTTTTTTTTGCTTTTCATATTTTAAAAGTAGTCTTTTACGAGTTTGGTCTTTTCTTGGTTTTCAAGGGTTCTAATTAGCTATCCGTCACGGTTCTATCCACCCCGCTAATAGTCAGCCCATTTTATAACGAAATCGAAATTGTTAGATCCCAAATGCTTTTTCCTGCTAATTATTTCCTTCGACAGCCTTCGAACACCTCACAAGTAACAATTGCCCCTAGCTTTCTGATTATTTACAATCAGTGCCATTGTGTCTGCTTTCGGCAGACCTGTCGGCACATTAATCGGAGGAAACAACAGCCCTTTGTTAGACCATTCAAATGAAAAAAAAATTTAAAAGGTTATTTAGATGATGACAAGTTACGTCGGAGACCATTTTGACGGGACAAAATAGACGATTTGGTCCCTCAAAGATGCTGCTCACGGCAACTTCATCCCCGAAAGATTTTCCCTATACTATTTGGTCCGGCCGTTTGAAACCTTTGGACCAATTGGTCCTTCTGTTCCAAACATTGCAAGTCCCTGACGGAAATTGTACTAGACGCCGTGAGGGTCGAACAGAAGTCGCCCCTGCTCATCTTCTTCACGCATTCCCGCTCGAATTTCCCCCAAATCGAGCAAACCCTGCCTTCTTCCGATTCCGTAGTGTTCTTCCTCCAGTCGCCGCAAGTTTTCTGGTGGTTGTTTTTCGGAGAGAAACCTGACAACTGCTGTGTTCTGCTTCCTCATTCTGCTGCCCGAACAACGCCGAAGTGAGAAGCCCGATTGATCGTTGGTTGGTCATTCTGTTGTGTTCTGCTGCCCGAACAAACAGTCTGTTCTGCTGTGTTGTTAAAGTTTTCGTGGGAGAAGCCCGATTGTTGCAAATGAGGAGTCGGTAAGTTCAAACCCTGCTCCAATTTTCTGCTTCTCGTTGATTGTTTTGAACTTATCTATCTGCCTTTTTTTTTTTGGTTGGTTTTCTTTGCTCTTGGAGATGAACGTTTTGGTTTTATTCTCTCTGTGATTTGTGGAGCTATTTAACTAGTAGCTGTTCCGGTCAATTGTTAATTTTGGTATTGGTAGTATGATGTTGAATGCGTTCTGCTAAGGAGTTCAATCTGGTGAAATTGGCATTAAGTGAGCCTGCGTTTTGTATACTCTCGGTCGATTATGGTAGGGCGGATATTTAATTCAGGGGATAGACTGCTTAGGTGTGGATATTTCCTAATGGCAGTAAGTGAGTGATATGTTGAATATGTATCTGAACTGATATAACCAGTGTCTCATAAGGAAATTGGAAAGGGTTGCCAAGTGCATGAATCATTGCTATATTTATTTTCGTGGATTGTTCAGTAGTAGGGAGCTTAGTGATTTAGTTTATCAGGAATCATTACTCTGGGCAATGAGCACTATCTGTCTTTCATTCCAATTGGTCTTTCTGTTTGGTGAAGTTTATTTTTTAACTATATTGTTTGGTTTTGTAAAGGAATGATTATGAGGTTGGTGAGGAGAATAATCTTGAAGGATTTGATGTAAATAGGCAGGAGGATCAGTTTGAATATGAAGGTGCTGAACATGTTGATTCAGGAGTTTATTGGGATGAAGAATGCATTTTGGTTAATGACGATGCTGAAGGTCATTTGGGTGAAGAAGAAGAGCATCTTGGTGATCGATCAGATTCTGAAAATGGGGAGGAAATAGTTGTTAGATTATCACCAACAACAGCGAATATGGTTATATCCAGTGACGAAGAGGAAGGCTATATTTCAGAAGAGTTAGTGGACAAGTGTATCTCTGATGATGACAATGGTGAAGATGAGTTAAGAAAGTACCCCGAGTTTGATGAGAATGCCACGTTTGGGGAGGTTCAATTACAGTTACATATGTTATTCACAAACTTAACTATGTTCAAGAAAACTGTGACAGATTATAACATAGCAATAGGAAGGGTGTTCAAGTTTGTGAAGAATGATAACAAAAGGGTTAGGACAAAGTGTAGATCGGAAGGGTGCAAATGGGAGATCTTTTGTTCTTGGAGTAATGAGGTGAAAACTTTCAAAATAAAGAAGTTCGTGGAGCTACATACTTGTGCTAGGGGATTCAAAAACAAGCAAGTTGGCTGCTTAACTTGTTGATGAATTAAGATCTTACCCGACAATGTCAGCACATGATGCTTTTGAGTGGTTTAAAAGGTATAGAGGTATTCATGTAGATGACTATCAGATATACAAAGCAATGAGCGTGGCCAGGAAAATTGTAGAGGGATCTGAGAGGTTGCAATATCAAAAATTGTGGGACTATTGTGAGGAGCTTAGGAGACGGAATCCTAATTCTACATTTGGTTTGACAATACATAGACCTACTTTAGAGCTGCCACCAATATTTGATAAGCTATACATTTGCTTTAATGCAAATGTACAGGGGTTTAAAGAAGGATGCAAACCCCTCATTGGGTTGGATGGGTGTTTTCTAAAGGGGTATTATAGAGGACAGTTATTGTCTGCTGTTGCTCAAGATGGCAATCAACATTTCTATGTGATTGCAATAGCTGTTGTTACGCAAGAAAGTAGGGATACATGGAGTTGGTTTTTGAGTAATTTGCTTGGGGATATTGGACAGTACAGTGACAATGGTTGGAACTTTATATCAGATCAGCAGAAGGTACCTATCAATTAACTATTATTTTTTAATATTGAATAAAACTAGAATATTATTTGACAATAAAGATTCTTGCAGGGTTTGAAATTGGTTTTGGAGGAATTATGTCCTGGTGCTCCACATAGAAATTATGTATTGCACATATGGAGGAACTTCTACAGCAAATTAAAGAACATGGAACTAACCAAGCAACTATGGAAATGTGCAAGAAGTACCACAATGGTGGAGTTTGAACGTAATATGATGATAATGAAGAGAATGAATGAGGATACATGGGCATGGCTGAAGAGATTTAATCCTAACGCTTGGAGCAAAGCTAGGTTTAGTGATTATTCTAAAAATGATAATCTACTAAATAATACTTGTGAGCAGTTTAACTCGAAGATTGTGAAGTTCAGAGGTAAGCCAATCATTACGATGCTTGAAGAGATTAGATGTTATTTGATGGGGAAGATGAATAAGCACAGATTGAAGGCAAATAGCTTTGTGGGTCCAATTTGTCCAGTAGCACAGAGTAGGCTAGACAAGTCTAGAAAAGATAGTTCATATTGGACTCTTGAGTGGGTTGGTGATGCAGATGGTTACAAATTTCAAGTGTGGAAAAGGCCTCAATGCAAGGTGGTAGATTTAGGTGCTGGAACTTGCAGTTGTAGAATATGGCAGTTAACTACCATGTGCACATGCTATTGCTTGCATGGCTTATAATAATTTGGAACCCGAGAAGTATGTTCACTCATGGTATTCTACTGAACGATGGAGAGCCACATATGTTCCATACATCGAACCAATTACTGGTGAAAGTGACTGGCACCGCACTGAACTGTCACCAATTGAACCACCAGCATTTAAAAGACCGGCTGGAAGGCCTAAGCAAAGGAGAATGCAATCTGAAGGTGAGGCAAGCAACTCTGTCAACTCGTCCAAGACAACAAGAAAGTATGATGAGATTCACTGCTCTAGATGTGGAGAGGCTGGGCATAACATTAGAAGATGTATGAATGAAGCCACTAATGATGCTCTAAATACGAAGGGAAATAGAAGAACAATGGAGGGTCTAAATGCATCTGATTCACAGGTTTGACCATTGTTTATTATGTTAACTATGATAAATTTAATTAGTTGTGTCTTATAAATGCAAATTGTTTTGCTCTTTTGATAGGTTGAAGCCCCCGTAGACCCCTCAGTCCCCATTGTAGGGTCTCAAGACTCTATCATCCTCGGGCCTAGCGTACCTGTTTTAATGGGATCCATTCGATCGGCTTCACATTCTTCTGCACAGGTTGATTGAACTTACATTGAGTATTACAATTTTGTTTTAATTAAGGGATGCCAACATATTGTCTAATCTTGTTTTTACAGGTTCAACGAAGGACTTTTAGCTCAGGAACGGGGATACCGGTAAACCAAGGTCCTAATTGGAGGCCTCCAACACCATTTAATCCATCTCAAAGTCCAAGTACATTTCCATTCAAGTTCCTTGCAGCAGTGATGGGTAGAGGCAATTGGAGTACTCATGCTTATAGGGCCCCTCCTATAAGGCCAAGAGGACTTGCACCAGCTTCAACAGCTTCAGCTTCAACTTCTCATTCAAGCTCATCACAAGGATCAAACACCATTAGTCGAAGATCTTGAGGAGTTAGTAGACCAGATAGGCAGTTTGTATAGTTTTAATTGTAGTTTCACCTAATGAGATGTCAACGAGACCTGCAATAGTTGTATGTTTGTGGTTATGTATTATGTATGGTATTCTGTTGAAAAAATGCTTTCTGTTATGTATTCTGAAGTTGAAAATGCATTATGTTATGTATTTTGTTGAAAAAATGCATTATGTTATGTATTCTGTTGGAAAAATGCATTATGTTATGTATTCTGTTGGAAAAACGCTTTCTGTTATATATTCTGTTGTAAAAATGCATTTTGTTTTGTATTCTGTTGAAAAAATGCATTTTGTTATGTATTCTGTTGAAAAAATGCATTCTGTTATGTATTCTGTTGAAAAAATGCATTCTGTTATGTATTATGTTGGAAAAAAGCTTTCTGTTATATATTCTGTTGTGAAAATGCATTTTGTTTTGTATTCTGTTGAAAAAATGTATTCTGTTATAATTATGTTGAAAAAATGCATTCTGTTATGTATTCTGTTGAAAAAACGCTTTCTGTATTCTGTCTAAAAAATACATTACAGACAACAATAACAGAAAGCCACGCAAAATTTGCAACAAAAACAACAGATTACGCAAAGTCAAACATTGTATTATATTATCAATACCAGAGTCATCTCAATACAACACAAACTACGACTAAAACAATGATGAAAACCAATACACCACTGCAATCTTAAGCATTTTGTTTTCATGTTCATACATTTGAATTTTCTTCTTCATCTTCTTTATGAGCTTGTTATCTTCTCCATTTAAAGCTTGTTTCTTCAGGGATGTAAAAGAAGCTTCAGTCCGAGGTCTTGCAGTCTGCTGCACTTCAAGTTGCTCCTCATTATCAAACCATTCAAAGTATCCACATGTAAGATCACTTCTTTTCCATAAGGGACAACCAAGGAAACGCCTACCATAGCTCTGTTTCTTTGTAGATGTTTGTAATAGGAGCTTCCTTCCACACCCACAGAGATTGACTGATTCTTCAACTGGTGAATAAGCCGTGGACTTTTGGACATATTGGTTTGTCCCACTCCAATGGCTTCCCTCACCTCCCATATCTATTGTGATTCCCCTCTCTGTTCTCTCTCTCTGCTTGTACTGTCTCTGTTCAATGTCGCTTCCAAATGGGCTAATAATCTGAAAAGTAGGACCATGAAATTAAACATTCAAGTACATGTGATGTGAATACAAGCACCAAGCACATTCACAGCAACAGACCAAGCAACCGCACGCAAGCATAATTCAGGTACCTAAACAGAGCACCAAGCAAATGCAGCAAAATTCATGTGCTACCAAGTCCATGTGATACCAAGTTCAGCAGCAAAAATCACAGTGCTGAGAATACAAATACGTGATACCAAGTTCAACAGCAAAATTCACAAATTCACAGTCAAAATTAAAATTGGACTATCATACACTTAGGAAGCAAAGCTTTACCAAACCCCAACAGATACTACTTCGTCATCGTCTTAAGAGATAATGTGCCTATTTGCAATAAACAAACCAATTTCGATCGATGATACTGAAGCAGATTGCGATCAAATATTCGAATGCAATTCATTGACAAAATCATAAGAAGGCTCATAATTCAACAGAAAGTGTACCGACTATAACATCAAAAGATAAATCCACCGATGTCTCTAACAGTAACAGCAAAAGGCCATTAAAAGAGGGAAAAAAATCAACACGAAACCAATAACGATGTCGCCCCGATCATCACCGTTGCAGCGAGGAGGAGAAAGCTGACTATCAACCACTATCATCGATCCAGATCTGAAGAAAAAGCATAGTCAAAATTAAAATTGGACAATCATGAACTCATGAATCAAAAAAAAAGGGTTAAAAATGAAGAATAATAGTACAGATATAACAGCCAAGATTTGGAACATAAGACCGATCAAACTCTCCAGTTTCATGTAGCTCCTATTGATGAACCTTATATGACCAAGGATTCTGTACAAATATGAGACCAACTAATTAGAGCCCCAGGGACAGATAAACGTTAAAAAATCACAATAATTCAACGAAATTGAATTGGTCCAGTCCAGTTATTAGAAAAAGTGTAATCCAAACAGAAGCCTCTCAGAAATCCTAAGACTCCTACCATCCTCAAAAGGCTTGATTGTACATCCTAAGACTCCTATCAGTCCAAAATCTTTTTTTTCCTTTTTTTGGGAATCAGTCCAAATCTGATGCAAAAGCATGGACAAAATTAATATTGGAACAAGCATGATCAATCTAGGTCCAGGGAAGCTTAAAAATTGAAAAATGAGAACCAGATCGGACTTTACAGCCAAGATTAGAACACATCACTAATAAAATCTCCAGCTTCATGCAGCTTCTAACTTATGCATGAGACCTCATTTAGTTATCTGCACAAATACGTGATCCATAATCAGAACTCCAGAAAGTACGCAAGGCAAAAAATTCACAAAACTTCACCAAACAGAAAGACCAATTAGAATGAAAGACAGATAGTGCTCATTGCCCAGAGTAATGATTCCTGATAAACTAAATCACTAAGCTCCCTACTACTGAACAATCCACGAAAATAAATATAGCAATGATTCATGCACTTGGCAACCCTTTCCAATTTCCTTATGAGACACTGGTTATATCAGTTCAAATACATATTCAACATATCACTCACTTACTACCATTAGGAAATATCCACACCTAAGCAGTCTATCCCCTGAATTAAATATCCGCCCTACCATAATCGACCGAGAGTATACAAAACGCAGGCTCACTTAATGCCAATTTCACCAGATTGAACTCCTTAGCAGAACGCATTCAACATCATACTACCAATACCAAAATTAACAATTGACCGGAACAACTACTAGTTAAATAGCTCCACAAATCACAGAGAGAATAAAACCAAAACGTTCATCTCCAAGAGCAAAGAAAACCAACCAAAAAAAAAAAGGCAGATAGATAAGTTCAAAACAGTCAACGAGAAGCAGAAAATCGGAGCAGGGTTTGAACTTACCGACTCCTCATGTGCAACAATCGGGCTTCTCCCACGAAAACTTTAACAACACAGCAGAACAGACTGTTTGTTCGGGCAGCAGAACACAACAGAATGACCAACCAACGATCAATAGGGCTTCTCACTTCGGCGCTGTTCGGGCAGCAGAATGAGGAAGCAGAACACAGCAGCTGTCAGGTTTCTCTCCGAAAAACAACCACCAGAAAACTTGCGGCGGCTGGAGGAAGAACACTACGGAATCGGAAGAAGGCAGGGTTTGCTCGATTTGGGGGAAATTCGAGCGGGAATGCGTGAAGAAGATCAGCAGGGGCGACTTCTGTTCAACCCTCACGGCGTCTAGTACAATTTCCGTCAGGGACTTGCAATGTTTGGAACAGAAGGACCAATTGGTCCAAAGGTTTCATACGGCCGGACCAAATAGTATAGGGAAAATCTTTCGGGGATGAAGTTGCCGTGAGCAGCATCTTTGAGGGACCAAATCGTCTATTTTGTCATTTTGACGGTCTACTGACTGGTCGGAACAATCCGCAACTTCCCGTTTACTTCAGAAACCAATCCGACGCCGCAAAAACAAAATCTGCGCCGGTTTCTCTATCGAGCTCTTGACAGGGACCAGCAATGGCGGAAGTAGAAGAGCAGCCGAACCTTAACCAAGACAGCGGTCCTCTCAACGAAGCCGTTGGAGAAGAAGAACAAGAAACGAAAGCCGCTCCGGAAGCTTACACATGGCCTGCAATCAGGTTCGATGTCCTCCCGCAGAGAGCCTACCACTTCTGCAACCAGTTCAGGGCCGGCCGGAACCCTAACAACTTCTTGAAGGGCCTAAAATGGTGACTCAATCTCGGGCTCGAACTTTGATTAGTTCTCCTGTTGTGTTCTGTTCTGCTCTGTTCTATTCCGGGCTGAGGTTTTTGATTTGATTTCTTTGAGGTTTCTCTTTCAGGTCCCCGGATGGGTCTTGTTTCCTGACCAGCTGCGAGGACAATACTCTTCGCGTATTCACATTGTAAGCTTACAGTTCCGACGGCTCGATGAAAATAGTTTCTTTCGTCAAATGTTTCGAACGTTTCTGGTGTTTTCTCTGCAGCAGGAAACTGGAAAATGGCATGAATTCTTTATGAAACTGATTCATTTTCATGGAAAACTGTCAATAAAATGTAAATTGTTCACGAAGCCTCCATCTTGTTTGGTGCAAGCCAATCGAGTCAAAAAAGTGCAAAAATTTTCACACTGTAAGCTTTCAGTTCCGACAGCTCGATGAAAAGAGTTTCTTTTCTCAAAGGTTTCAAACGTTTCTGGTGTTTTCTCTGCAGCAGGAAACTGGAAAATGGCATGAATTCTTTATGAAACTGATTCATTTTCATGGAAAACTGTCAATAAAATGTAAATTGTTCACGAAGCCTTCATCTTGTTTGGTGCAAGCCAATCGAGTCAACAAAGTGCAAAAAATTTCACACCGTAAGCTTTCAGTTCCGACAGCTCGATGAAAAGAGTTTCTTTTCTCAAAGGTTTCAAACGTTTCTGGTGTTTTCTCTGCAGCAGGAAACTGGAAAATGGCATGAATTCTTTATGAAACTGATTCATTTTCATGGAAAACTGTCAATGAAATGTAAATTGTTCACGAAGCCTCCATCTTGTTTGGTGCAAGCCAATCGAGTCAAAAAAGTGCAAACAATGCATCTCCGAAGTTATATCTTCGGAAAGATGGAGGAGGGGCTGATCGTAATGATTTTCCCAGAGCATATTTGGTCTCTATCATGAAAGCTTCAGAAGCTGGAGAATCCCCAGTCTCCAGTAAAAGCTGTTTTTTCTTGTGCAATTGAATGAGTTTCTCGTGGAGTCTTAATGCTTCGTTGTTTCGATCAGACCAGATTATGGAAGTGATGCTGGTTTTAATACGAGTCTTTCGGATGCTGATGAAGGTATGCAATGCATTCAGAAAATGAAGAACAGTATTTTGGTTTTAATTAGTGAATATCTGTAGTCTGCAAATATGCCCTTACTATCACAAGTTCAAGTCTATCAAGGACTTTGTTCGGAAAGATTGCAACATGCGACTTGTCTATAAAGAAGTTTCAGAAGCACTTATGGAGTTCTCTTTTTATCTGCAGATTCATTTCTTGCAAACGTTATTGTGACGGAGGGAGAATCTGTCTATGACTTCTGTTGGTACCCCTACATGTCAGCTTCAGGTTCTCCATTAACTAGCTAAACCCTAAAAGATGAAAGCATTTTTCAAATTGATGTATTTGAAGCTTAGCTGCCTTACTCTTACTTGTAGACCCGGTCAGTTGTGTATTTGCAACAACTACACGCGATCATCCTATTCATATCTGGGATTCTACTACAGGCCAGGTAGTAAGCTAATTTATAGCTTTTCTTTTTATATGTGCTTAGTAGTTTGATGAACTCTAGTAGGTTCTTATCATTATAAGTAAATTAGATTCAGTAAACTTGCTGTTTGGTCCATGGTTCATTAGATTCTTCCTATGGGTGGATTTTCTTCATGCTTGTTTCATCATTTCCTAATTATACTAAACATGACATTGCAGCTACGTTGTACATACAGGGCTTATGATGCCGTAGATGAAATTACTGCTGCCTATTCAATTGCATTTAACCCCTCCGGGACCAAGTATGTATTTTATTGATCCACAAAAATCAATTTCTATTCATTTGGTCATCTTCTTTCTTTTTTCCTTCTTTTTATTTTATTTTATTTTTTTCCCTTATGGAATAATGTAAAGAAAAAAGTTCATTGCTTTTTTATATATGGAATGTTAGGAGGACATAATCTGTAATAGATATAAGAATAAAATCATAGGTATTGTATGGAGTTACAAATACAATGATACGTAATTTTTATGCCAATGTTTGGCTTTTCCAATGGCATGCTAGTCTCCTAGTTCAGATGCTAACTCCTTAGTGGGCTCTTCTGCTTGCAGGATTTTTGCTGGATACAACAAATCTGTAAGAGTATTTGATGTACATCGCCCTGGTAGAGATTTTAAACAATTCTCCACACTTCAAAAAGATAAAGAAGGTCAAACAGGTTTGTTCAATCATCCTAATGTAATTTTTTTTTAAGAACAAGCATGTCATGTTTCTAACACAGCCAGAAGAAAAGGTTTGAAACTTTTTAAAAAGTGAGTATTCTTTCACTACTATTGGCTATTTATATCTTTTGATGCAGGAATTATATCAGCAATTGCTTTCTGCCCCTCTCATACTGGGCTGCTAGCAACGGGCTCTTATAGCCAAACTACAGCAATCTTTAGAGAAGATAATATGGAACTCTTGTACGTTTTACATGGCCAACAAGGTGGAATTACCCAGGTATGTGAATAAATATCTTCACCCTGAAAATTCCATTTTTTGGGCATCAAACAAATTGAGGGTCATCAAACTCTTTCAGGTCATGTTCTCGAAAGATGGAAATTATTTGTATACAGGAGGCAGGAAAGATCCTTATATCCTGTGCTGGGATGTTCGGAAGGCTGCAGATGTTGTGTATAAATTGTACAGGTCATCTGAAGACACCAACCAGCGGATGCTGTTCGATATCGAACCATTTGGTCAATTCCTCGGGACTGGGGGTCAGGTATCATTTTCAAAATTCATTCTTATTACTTGTGCCTGGTGTAATTAAAAGCCAGTTAATAGGGTCATTTGCAGATATGGTTTTCCCAATGACTGGATCTGACTGAAGTTCTCAGATGACAGTTCTGATCCATTATTAAAAGGAATAAAAGATAAACGAATAAGAAGTTACTAACTTAATCGATCTCTCCAGGATGGCCTAGTTCATATATACGATCTGCAGAGTGGGCAGTGGATTTCGGGATTTCAGGCTTCATCAGGTACGTAAATCTTCATATATTTTCCAAGAATTTCATTTAAGTATTCTATTCCTAGTTTCTTTCTTTGTTTTCGTGTGATCGACTCTATTATCCGTTTTGTGTTTGTATATGTCCACAGATACGGTGAACGCTTTCTCTTTCCACCCCTTCCTTCCGATGGCCGCCTCTTCCTCGGGACAGAGGAGGTTTGAAGTTCCTGATGACATGGACGAGGAAGTGCGTCTGGGAATGGATGAAAACTGTGCTTCGGTGTGGAGCTTCTCTTTTGATCCCGTAACAGAAGATACTACCATGGTAAATAGCGCACTCTGATGATGGCATTATATATCAACATCATTTGATGTGCGCCAACTAGGTCATTTCTGTTGATGACATGATCTAGTTAAATCATGGTCTCAGTGTATTATCATGGAATCTATGTCAGTTGGAAACTCTACTGCTGGATGTTGATCGATGTATTCATTCTTGAGTGCATTAAATAGGCTATGTCTGGTTGTGGAGCTAAAAATTCTCTACATAACTCAACTTTTTCTTCAATTCAACAACACAATAATTATTATTTTATCTTAATATAAAAATAAATTTTCTCACATATTTTTTCTTACTTACTTTTCAGTTCAATTTTTTAATATTAAATTCTTTCAACTATTCATTATTTTTTTAACAATTCAATAATACGATGATTACTCTTTTATTTATTTTTTAATTTAATGATTACAACTCAATTAAAATATATATATATATATATATATATATATATATATATCTATTTTTGGAGTGAAGTGGAGTTAAATTAGCGAACGATATATTAGATTCTCCGAGCTTGAACATTTTCTTGCTTAATGCTTTCTCACTTCGAAGCTGGGTTCACGGTAAACGTTTTACTGCTTTGTCAATTGTCCTTCTTGATGAAGAGGTTAGTTCCCATAAACGGATGCAGGATATGCGACACTATAAAGTTGCTGCAGAATGATTTATTAAGATGCATGGATCATCTCGTAGAATTAGCGTATGTCCGATGAACTGTTCTATGGTGTTCATACGAGGAAGAGCTGGCGATTTGTGTGCCAAATTGTATCTGCCCTGTTGATCACGGAACAAAATATCGAACGAGTAGATGCACCAGTGTGAAGCACGGCCTATATAACAAGAACGTGAAAAAATGAACCGTCAGCGGACCCGCCATTAATAAAGTTCAGGGACCCAAGTAATATATCTCGAAACATATCTCCTGAAGATAAGAAACAGGAAAAACTTTTTTCCTGGCTAATGTCGGTTGCGTGACTTGGGGTCGATGTCTTTTCCCATTTCGATTTTCGATCCTTTATATTGATTTGTCAGTCGCATCTTAACATTGTTCATGGAGCTAGCAGTGAATATGGCATAACCTATCTGCAGTTTAATCATTCGAGTCATATATCGTTGTTATATTCTTTATTAGTTTTATTAATAGTTATGAGATTATGTAGTATTCAGGTATGAATATCGTGAGTTCAAATATATTTTGAGGTGACCATTACACAGTATAGTTGACGATTCGTGCTGCCAAGTTGTATCTCCATAGTCCCGATCACGGAACTAGGAATCAAACGAGCAAATGTCACTAGCAGAAAACACGACCTCTTTAACGATAGTGCTTGTGAAAACTGTTAACTTTAAGCCGACCGCATCACCAAAGTTCAGGGACCAAAATGAAGTATCGCGAAAAATGTCTCCTAAAAATAATGTCGGTGGCGTGCTTCTTTTTTTTTTTTTTTTTGCTGAATTGTCGGTTGGGTGCTTTATGTATATATATACTCCACTCCCAGCTTCTCCTCCGTCTTCCTAACCGACTCTGCTCCCATTTCTCTGGAAGGTCGTCAATGGCTTCTCTGAAACGCGAAATTCCTGGCGATGCTGAAGCAGAGCAGGAGCCCAAGAAGACGAGGACGGCTGGAGATGTCCCGGCACCGGCAGCGAAGCTGCGCGTGGAGCTCAATCCTGCTGACTGCAACTTAGGTTTCGAATTCACTTTCCTTACTGGGTTTCATACCCGCTGTCCCATCGTTCAATTCAGTGTTGAGTTCAAGTGGCGGAGCATAAATTCTTCGTTAAGTGAAGGTGTGGAACAAATTTCGTGGTCGCTTATTGAAGGACTGGACGAGTGTTCGTTTCTGCCAAAGAGAGATTAGTAAAGGAGATAGTCACTTTTGATAGAGTCGTCATTCGTCAATTTCTTGGTGATGAAATTACTTTCATAAAGGGATTGATTGGGGAGGAAAGTGAGACAGAGAGATCCTGTTGTGCAAATAGTACTATTGATTACAGAATAATCTTGGATCATGCAGAAAATTGCGTTATCGAGCCGTCCTGTTGGGGGATTTTGTAGTCCTTGGGAAGGTGATATGTTTGTGAGTTGTGCGGGGTCGAGTTTGAATTGGATCCTCATTGATAACTTATCAGAATAGGAAAATATAGTTGGCACTGAATTAGATAACAATATCCGCTCTGTGCATGGCGTCAAAAAGTATGCACGGCTAGGAATAACAATCCGGCAAAAAAAAAAAGGCAAACGTTTGAACAATCTGAAGTTTCACTTTTTTCTCAAGTTGTCACTGATTAAGGCGAATAATTTCTTGTAATGAAGATTTCAACATAGATGGCAATGGTCTTGGAGGATCCGGCTTTCATGATGGTGGGTTTGCTTATTGCTGGTCTGGGGCCCGTGCAACCACTGGAATCAGTGGAGGGAAGTATTGTTTTGGTTGCAAGATTGTATCAATTCAGCCAGTTGACATGCCTGACACTCCCCCTAAAGATCAACATCTGTGCCGGATCGGTGTCTCCAGAGGGGAGGAACCTGTAGGGAACCTTGGAGAGACCCAACACAGTTTTGGGTTTGGGGCAACAGGAAAATTCTCAAATGCTGGAAAATTTTTGGATTATGGTGAAAAATTTGGGGTTGGTGATACGATTGTTTGTGCTGTCGATCTTGAGAGTGAACCTCGGACTTGCATTGGTTTCTCAAAGAATGGTAAATGGTTGGGAGCTTCCACGGAATTTTATGGCTGTCTATCGGGGCTTATGATGAGCAAACCTTCACTGAGAAAGCATCAGTGGGAATTGGCTCTATTTCCACACGTTCTGCTGAAAAATGTTGTTGTCGAGCTGCAATTCAGTCTTGAAGATGGACTTGTCCCTGAAGGGGGTTTTAAGCCTTGGGCTTCTGCAATTGAGGATGGAAATGCAGTAATAGGTCCCGTTTTTAGTAGCGTGAGCGATTGTGAAGTGATCATGATGGTGGGGTTACCTGCTTCTGGGAAGACGACATGGGCCGAGAAATGGATCCAGGACCACCCTGAGAAGCGCTATGTTTTGCTTGGGACAAACCTCATCCTTGATCAAATGAAGGTTTTATCTTCTTTCCTCCAATGTCATTCTTTTTCTTTTTTTTGTTTTTTTTTTATGTTTTGCCAGCTTGGTGAGTTTCACCTGACTGTTTTCACATTGAATTTTTAAATAGGTACCAGGGCTATACCGTAAACAAAATTATGGGGAGCGGTTTGATCGTCTAATGGACAAGGCAACTGCAATCTACAATACCCTTTTACCCTTGGCAGCAAAGACTCCTCGCAATTTTATAATTGATCAGACAAATGTGTATAAGAGTGCGCGCACACGTAAACTGAAGCCATTTTCTTCCTTTCAAAAGGTACCATAGTGGTTTGCTATATTATTATTGTACTTGAAAGAATGGAAGATTTCCTTCTGAGCTCTGCCACTGATAACTTTTGTGAATATATTTTTTCTTTTTGATAGATTGCAGTAGTGATATTTCCAAGACCAGAAGAACTGAAGTTACGGTCTCAAAAAAGATTTCAAGAAATGGGAAAGGAAGTTCCAGATGATGCATTGAATTCAATGATAGGTACTTTATTATGTGAGCGCTATTCTCTCTTATTCATCGCTTGATCTCTTGCAATGCTGATTTTTTTTTTTTAACTTTCTTGTAGCTAATTTTGTTTTGCCCATGAGCAAGGATATGCCTGGTTCAGATGAGTATTTTGACCAGGTAATTTTTACTCTCTCCTTCTATATGAAAAATTACTATAAAATAGGCCTTATACCTTGTCAGTGCTGATTATATTTTGTTCTCTTGGAAGGTCATATTTACAGAGCTCAATAGAGAGGAGTCTCTAAGGTATTTGAACGAGATGAAGGAAGCAGTGGCCTGTAGGCCCAATTCGAACATGAAGAACAATTTTTTATCACCCCCTTCTTGGGAAAAATCTGCAGCATCGTATACTTCCTTGCATGATGGACGAGCTTCATCAGGTCACTGTCAGTTTTCTAACAGGCTTTACATCCGGAATGGTTTTGAATGCACTTTGCTCACGACCTTAGTCTTGGTTGTTTCCCTCCTGTGCAGTGATAACAGGGCCTCATATAAATTCTTATGCACTCCCAGATCCTTTGTATCACAATCACCAGGCACCCCAAGTAAGCTGCTGCAGTATTTTCATCTCTGTATTACTTTATGACCACATTAGCAATCTTAAATCACTTCTAGAGCTAATTTAATGTTTAATGTTTCTTGAATTTGTGGTGATGTCATAAAAATGACATAATCTAAATGTCGCAGTTAAATGCATTACAGGGTCACCAACAATCTCCTTTTCCTGGCGCCCCTCGTGGAAGCTTCCCTAGCAGTGTTTCTTCTGATAATATTGGTCACATGAGGACTGCAATTCCTACACCTAGGGCGAGTTTGGAACATCATCAGAGCTACCAATTCGAAAGTAACTACTACAACCAACCAAACATGGCTTCCTTCTACACATCTCATAATGTTCCTTCTGGTCCATATCGGGTTGGTGCAAATCAACCTCCTGTTGGACTATCTTGGACTTCGCCGGCAACCTATAACCCTGTTGGTCATGATTATGGTGTCTATAGAAACCCCACTAGCGCTCCCCCAGTTGTGCATGATCCTGCCCACGCTCAGCGTAAGTCGTATAGCTCTTCCTTTTAACTGTCTTGCATGAGGCAAATATGACTTCTTATGGTCTTTCACGTTCAATCTTTAGGGATTTGTCGTCAAAGAACGTTGGTCATGTTTGTTTCGATACAGTGGAAAGGGGATGAAACGGAATTATCATAGAAATGATGTGGCTTGCTGATTTCATCCCCAAAGTTTGCAAATTCTCATACCAAAAAAAAAAAAAAAAAAGAGCAAGCAAGTGGAGGTTTGTAAGGCACATGCAGATGTTGTTGCCTTACCCTTTTATGCTGCTCTATTTTCAGGACCTTTGTATAGGAGTGCTCCCGCCGTGCCTCCCCCTCCTAGAGCTAGAGGATATGCTCGTCCGGCCTATTCATATCCAAGATACAACTGAGCTGAGAGGGCTTTCCTTCTCACGGCAAAGTGTTCTCTGCTCCTAGTCCCACTTCACTCATCCAAGAGATGTTCGGGGACATTAAACCTTGAGATCATCAAGTATGGGTTCATCAGGAAATCATCTGAATGCAAGTCTCTGATTCCCGGGATTGTTGGTGGATTTATCATCCTCGAAAACGTAGATGCATTTCATTCCGGGCTTCTCTCCAAAGTTCTTTTAGGATTTTACTTTGATGTATAAACTTCTAGGTGACTAGTACCTAATGGATGAAGGGACTTGTTCCGCCTTGAAGGGATAGCATGACGAGTTTCCGGAGGTGGCAGACTTGTAATTAGTGGAAAAAGGTTCCTTGGCAACACCACTTACATTACTCTGTAAAGAAACTAAAACTTTAATTAAATTTTAGTTTTTATGTAAAGAAACAAACTCTTGAACATTACTATCACCTCATGGGACCACATGGCATCCTAAGGATTATATATATATATATAACTTTTATCCAACTTTAATAAGTTTTCACTTTTTTAAATTTCTACTTTTTAATTATTTTTAAATTCGACCAAAAAAATTAGTAGGTAATCTGGTCAACCCGTTGAGACAAACGGTCCATTCATTATTGTTTGATTAATACCTTCGTGAATTCTTTTTTTTTTTTTTAAATTCTCATTTTTAAATTTTTACATTTTCAACCTCTTTGTTTATATATTAAATTCGACCCGATCAAGATAGCAGATTGTAATGGTCGAATTAATTATTCCAAGAAAAATAATTTTCCCAACATTTACCTAGAAAATTCATAAGAAATTTAATCTCATAAATTTTATATTCATATAAGGATATATGGAACTTTTTTTTTTTCAAAATTTATATTGCCAATGGGAAAATTTATCCCACTTTTGGAATTTATTCTTCACGAACCTATAAAAACTCCAAAAACATTACCTTAAGATGTTATTATCATTACTAAATAAACGGGTATAAGAAATAATAATTTCTTGATATTACATATATCTAGTAAAAAAATTTGAGGTTAGTAACCTACCGAAAAAAAAACCTACCAAAAAAAATTTGAGGTTAGTAATGACAATTTACAATAGTAAATAAAGTATTAAAAAGATGAGATAATTAATGCAGATGAATCATCTAGAATTATATGTTATATGTATAAATATAGTGGCAATTTTATATGTAATACAAATAAATTTGGAATAATAATTGATGTTCTCAACCTTATAAAATTAGTTACATCTCTAACTTATATATACGTATGTATATATATATATCTCTCTTCTCGTATAGAAACTATTTAATCACTATTTTAAAAATTCTTATAATTTTTTTCTTTTTATAGTTAACTTATAATATCATTTAATTTAGTTTCTCATTTCTTTTCCTCCACATTTTTATGTTTATCAAATTAAGATAGTTCTTAAATTAGAGTGTTTTTTTTTTCTATTTTGAAGTAAGTTGCGCTAAATTAATTTGTTAATGTTTTATTTTCAAATGTTATTAAATCCTCACCCATCATTTGAAAATATTGTTGACTGAAAACTATAATGGAGACCCGCGACATAGCGCGCGGATGTGTCCTAGTTAGTTGCAATGTTGATATCACTGTTGTCAATTTTTTATTTGTTGCTCATCAACAAATTTAAATTCATGTAGGTCCATGTGTAATCACTCGTCTTTCAACTCAATCGAATGTTATAAGTAAGAACAATATCCTTATCAATATCAGCTAGTGATTTGAGACTTTCTCGTGTTTACATGTATCAGTGAATTCAATTAAAAGTAATAATTTAATAAATGATTCATTTTATATAAATTAAATAATGTATTTGCAAAGCATAAATTTCCTTAGGGAAAATCATATCATGGCTGATGACTGCAATACCCCCTTAGCATATTATAATCATATCAATCTTACTAATTATCCACGTGTCTTTTTTCAGGATTCGATTCTTTTATCATGGGGTTATTTATTGCAGCACTTCAAAAACTGTAACATTACAAATAGAAAAATAAATGGAAGAAAAAGAAAAATGCACATGCAAAATAGAAAACTAATTAAGGGGATGCTAGAGAAATACTTATGTTTGTTTCAACTTAAACTTAATATTAGGTGTTAAAAATTAAGTAGTTAAATTTTAAGCTCTTAATGAAATAAGTGCGTAATAGATCAAGTTAAAATTGTTTGGGGATGTAAGTGCTAAAAATCTAGATGTTTTAGGTATGGTATATAGAGGTGTGATCGAGCCGAGCTGAGTCCGAACTCGAGGGGCTCGAAGCTCGGCTCAAGAGTGAAAGCCCAGTTTCGAGCCCGGCTCAAGTTCGATTGAGCCTGGAGAGGCGAGCTCGAGTTCAGCTCGTCAGCATTTCGAGCAGCTGGATCTAGGGGTGATTGGTTCCGGGTACCCTGTATTTTTCATAATACCCGGACCCTACCCTGTAAGGGACATGTTCCAAGATTTTGGAACCAGACCCTACCCTGTTGAATCATGGAACCAGAACCTACCCGGAACCTGTATTATACCACAGGTTTCGGGTATCCTGTTGGAACCTGTAAATTTTTTTCTTTCGCTAAATAAAATCGAAAATATCACATACATATCAGTAATCATACCAAATAGAATATCAACAAAATTTAGATTAATCAACAACAATGAAATAATAATATGTCTCATCAATCCATCGACAAAATTGAATATCCATAATACGATCTCACACAACAAAGTGTCTTTATTCTGTTCTGATTCATTAAAGAAAATAGTAACTTTGCTCTTTGCTCTTTTTTTTTTAATAAATAACCGGTTCCGGGTATTCTGTAAGCAGGAACTGGAACCGGAACCGATTTTTACAGGTTCCTAATTTTAATACCCGAAGCCTACCTTATTTTCAATACGAGCTACCCGGACCCTACCCGTTAGGGTAGGTTCCAATCGGTTCCGGGTATACCCGGTACCCGTGCACACCCCTAGCTAGATCTTGGCTCATCAAGGCTTGTCAATTTTTTTCGAGCTCGAGCAACTCGAGCTCAATAAGCTCAATATGCTCGAGCTCAACTCGGGCTTGACTTGGTTGAGCTCGACAAAATTCTAATTTGACAAAAAGCACAATAATCATATCCAAAAGTCCATAATAGGGCACGAGTTTATCATATGGGCTTGGGTTTATCATGAGGGCCGAGCCTAGGGCAATATTATATTAGAAATGGGCTTAGACTCGAAAAGGCTTGCGAGCCACTCAAGTTGAGCACACTTAGGCTCGGGCTCGGCTCGTGAGATTGTTCGGCTAGGCTCCGAGTTTGGTAAGATCGAGCCGAACTCGAACTTTCACCTAGTCGAGCTCGAACAGTTTGCGAAGCATATCATCTCGCTTATACTCCTAATAATATACACTTGTCTGCCCCAATTTTTTATTTTCTTCCATTGTTGACCAACCTTTTAATATTATATTATCTTTTTACCATTTCTAAAAATTCAGAAAAAAATTAAAAATTCTTGATTGCAACAGCCGGAGGGGGAGGTGGTGGCTCGTTGGCAGCAACCACCACCCCATATGAGATCACCGGCGAGCTCTTTACTTGTTGACAACCTCGACTGTAACAATGGCGGCTAATCGACGAGCCACCATCGTCCTCATCTCCTCCCTCACTCCCTGCCTCTCTTTTCGAAGAGAGAGAGGGGAGGAAATCTAAGAGATCAAATCTCGGTAGTGGTGGCTCATTGCTGCCGCCACCAGTACCACAGACGAACTTGTCACTATCAGCGGCATCTTCGGGGGCAGTGGTGGCCGATGACAAGTCACTGTTGCCAAGATCTCCTCCACTCTCATTGAAAAGAGAAAATAACACCTCATTGGTGGGAGAAATTAAAAGAAAATGAATTAGTATTTTGGCGGAAAGGAAATGAAATTGTAATGGCAGAACTCCTTTTGTTCCTTAATTAATCTACTTTCTAAGAATTGACCCATAACTCTAGTGATATGTTTTAATGCTTCCTTCACTTTTTTTTTTTGGTAGATTGACGGGGAAAGCTTTCTTGACTCTCTTCAGAGGTAAAATTCGATTCGATCATCTCCACACTGAGCTTTCCTCAAATAAGCGTGGAGGATAAGCCGAGATCTTGAGGACAAGGGCTGATTAAGTATGTGACGATCCCCGACATTTTTCGAAAATTAACAACTTGGTTGATACAATGTGCAAGTAAAGGTTTGAGCAGAAGGGGAAGCGAATCAATTGTTCCCCGCAAAAACAGCCCAATAATCGGAGCGATATTGGAGAAAAAAATCTATTATACCCGCCCTTTCCAAAAGAAAACCCGGGTATAGGGGGCTAATGATACGGGCTCCGTAACGGGGGTCCATGATATTCGAGTCGTGAGAGTGGAACAATACAGGCAAAACAGAGTTGAAGCTCATCTCGGACAATGATTCGATCTACGATGCCCAATTGTCGTGTATTGAAATCGATCGAACACAAGGATTAAAGCAAGAGATATATCTAGAAGTGGTGCCTTAATAAGTATTCATCACTAGATTAATAAATTCATTTATTTTCGAGTTTAATTTATTGATAACCTAAATCATGAAATTATCTTAATCTAAAGAGAAGCAACTATAAATGATTTATTCCATGCATGGTTGAAGTAGCTTTAGCAAGATTGATCAGTACCTGCAAAGACAATTTGACGAAAATTCACAAATTAGTGTGTCACTAACAACAATAACACAGTCGTAACTCTTTTCGTATTGCTTATAAAGTAATAGGAAAAAAAGCTATAGAAAGAAAGACTTTTTTTTAGAAAGGAATAGATGAAAGGAAAAATAAAATGGTACAGAAATTCTACTATAGAATTGAATGTATAATAATTTTTTATTTCAGACGAGGGTCGAGTTTGGTTGTTACCATGAAATTAATTTAAATTTGAAAAGAAAAATGGACTTCAAATTGTAACCCCCAGACTTTCATCATTGGAAAATCAATTCTCAAAGTTTTGTTTTAATTAAGAAACTGGCACTTCGTAAGCTTCCAGAGTAGGAATGATCCTCCCCAAACTATTATAAAGATATTCAAATCTATCAAAAAGAAATTTTGCTTCTCTCTAGAAGGAAATAATTTTCCGATGAAAATAACTTATCCTCAAAATCATAACGGTGACTTATTGAACAGTAAAATGATTTATTTTATAAGAGATAGCATAATATTCTGTACAAATACATATAATTAGTCACCTGCTTAAAAGCCGAACGAGCTAATTGTTCCGGTTACCATAGTTTGTGGTATTAATGAAATCACTGTTGGGCAGATATTGATGAGTTACTTGGCGGACCAGTTGGCCATCGGGCCCCGGACGAAAGCTGTACGAATGCAAGAACCTGGGCTCGCGTTGCGCTTCACTTCGCCCTTGCTGCTGCTGCTGTTGCTGATGCTGCCGAGGGGCTCGACTACTGCTTCCTCGAGTGGTACTGCTTTCCCCAGTCGTAGGTTGATTCTGAGTGTTCCAACCGTTGTTGTATCCAGTCATAGTCTGCTGCTGAGGGTTCCAACCGTAGCTGCATTCAGTCATAGGCTGCTTCCCAGGGTTTCGACCGGACAGATCTGTCTATGCAATAGTTAATGAGATTACTTATGCCCCTTTATTTAGCCTTTTCATTCCTTTATACTAGACTCATGGATCTTCGTAATTATAACCGGAAAATAAATTGAATTAGCATCAAGACCATTGCATTTGGCACAATTTCTCTATATTAAGGACATACTATTTATATTTGTTTTGATAAGCCATAACGTCTAATGAATTGTTTATATCAGGTCTTTTACACTTTTCAAATATCTTTTTAAATTTTAAATTAAAAAGTCTGAGAATAAAAACAGAACATATAATTGAGAAAAGGACGAAGAACTTTAACATAACTCAAAAGGGGGTGGCAATGGCCAAGGGACGGCCACCACCCCCGCCCGAGGTTGCTGATATTTTCGGAAGTCTTTTGGAGAACTCGAGTGGGTGGGTGGCGGCCATCGGCGAGGCCCCAGCCTCCCAAAATCGAGATCCCACACGGTCCTCTCCTTTGGGATCTCGAAGGTAGTAAGATATTGTAAGAGGATATGGCAATTGTAGGATATTCTCCTATATTTAGATTTGAGAGATATTTCGAAAGCTTACCATCTTTAACCCCGTAAAGATAGCCGTTTGAACACACTGACGACTGTCGGCTGTTGGATCCGCCATTGTTCTCCGGCCAACCGTAGTTGTATCCATTCATAGGCTCGCCGGTTTCAGCGTTCTCGCCGTAACCGCACAAGTACTCCATTCTCACAAATTAGAGAGGTCGAAAACGATTTATGCAATTGAACTGCTATTGCTAGGCTGCAGAATGGAGTGAAGGAGGTCGTTATTTATATAATGAGGCCCGAGAATTTGTACGATCTTCTGTGTACGATCCGAAAGATTCAGTTATCAGAATTAGTGTGAGTTAAGCAACAATATTAATAGTAAGTGAATATATATATATATATATATGTTATAGTAAGTGAAATATATATATATATATGTGTGTGTGTGTGTGTGTGTGTGTTCTCTGCATATGGAGAGACACTATATATTCGAGTAATATTTAGATGCTATATATATGTTAGGGGAGATCATATGTTTCTAAATTTAGGTATTTTAAAGAAATATTTCCCAGGGTTCAAGAATATACTCGTCCGTTTAAGCTCATGCAAGAAATCTTTGAGAGAGAAAATAGAATTGGAATAATTTCATAATATTTGCTTTCACCATATCCCCGCTAAGTCGGATCACAAGATGTTCATGCCACATCTCGGTCGGTCCTATCAGGCATCGGAGTTCTATCTTTCGACACACCCCATTTTGCATCTCGGTATGGTTCCAACATCACATTGCTCTATACATATCCTTTGAAAACAAATTGTATATATTTGTTTGATCTTCATCTACATTCCCCAGCGTTAAGAAGTGTAACTATGACAACTCTTAACTAGAAATTAAGGAGGGTTGCCCTTTGTAACCGAAAAAAAAGGAGGGTTCGCCCTTAATTATTCTTTTTTTTCTTCGATGGATGTAAAACATATCCATCAAAATATGTGCGTATACATAAATATATATAAAAATTTAATCTAAATCTAAATCTAAATGTTATATAGTTGTCACCAGTTCAATCTTCATTAATGCAAATTATGTGTTCCTTTGTTTCGCACTAGTTCCTATCTTTTTACAAGGCTCACTGGCCTTCCTATAATGACTGAAAATAATAATAATTATAAAGTTGTATTATTTTGGTTATTCTAGGAGAGAATTTGCTTGCATGTTTGCATAAGGTTATTCCAGTATGGCCTAGCTCATATATACAATCTGCAGAGCGGGCAGGCACATCAGGTACATAAATCTTCCTATTTTCCAAAAAATTTAGGGAAAGTATATATTGTACTTCTAATATCTTTTTCTTTCTTTGTTTTCGTGTGGTCGGCACTATTATCCGTTTCGTGTTTGTATATGTCCACAGATACAGGGAACGCGTTTCTCTTTGCACTCCTTCCTTCGGATGGCTGCCTCTTCCGCGGGACACCACCGGAGGTTTGAAGTCCCTGATGACATGGACGAGGAAGGGCGTCGAGGACGTGCATTTAGGAAGGGATGAAAACTGCGCTTCGGTGTAGAGAGAGCTTCTCTTTTCATCCGTAACAAAAGATACTATACCATGCCTAGTAAATAGTGCGCGTTGATGACGGCATTACATACGAACATCAGCATTTGATGCGCGCTAACTTGGTCAATTCTGTTGATTACATGATCTAATTAAATCATGGGATCAGTGTATTATCATGGAATCTATATCAGTTGGAAACTCTACTGCTGGATGTTGATATCGATGAATTCATTCTCGAGAACATGGAAAGTTTTATATGGATGTTGATTCGATGAATTTAACGTGTATATCATACATGCATATCTATGGACATAGAGTTTGGAGGTCGAAAAATATGTTAGAAAACATTTTGTTTTTTCTTGGTAGAATGCGGGGTGGTGCCATGAACAAAAATTAAGCTACACAAAAGCGGAGTAACCTGGTAATATCACCACGGCAGTGGAGAGTTGAATAATAAAATTAAAATATTTATGCATATATTTAAAAATTAGAAAGTTAAAGGAAATTTTTTTTATATTTATCTATCACCTTGTTAAATGGGGTTAAATAGTAAATATTTAAATAAAATTTAGGTTAATTTTTATTAAAATATAAAAAATAATAAAAAGTTAATATTTTATTAAAATAAAGTTTAGGTTAATATTATTAACAAAACACTATAAATAAAATACACTAATAAAAAATCTGTGTATCGCATAGGCTAAAAATCTAGTTTATACATAAATAAGACTCCTATGAAAAAAAGCCGTCGCGCTGCTAAGCATTGCAACCTTCGCTCCTTGAAGCAAACGGATGTTTGACAAACAAGGGCTAGGAGCAATGCTCGACAACTTAAAGCAGAGCCTTCCTTCGCGGAAGTGACAATGCTCATCAATCTAGAGCCGACTTCCCTCGTGGAAGCGACAAAGCTTCCTCCCAAAGGGAGCCACCTCCACTTGTCTAATAGTGGAGATCTATCTTTCAAGCCTCATTGCTTATAAGAGTACCCTTTGTTCATTTAACAGCGAAGGTCCATCTTCAAGCCTCCTTATTTTACAGGAGTACCCTCCGCTTATTTAACAGTGGAGGTCTATCTATTAAGCCTCCTTGCCTATAGGAGCATCTTTCGCTTATTTAATTGCGGAGGTCAATCTTTTAAGCATCCTTGCCTATAAGAGCATCCTCCACTTATTTATCAGCGAAAGTCTATCTTTTGAGCTTCCTTGCCTATATGAGCACCATTCGCTTATTTAAAAACAAATGTCTATTTATTGAGCCTCCTTACTTATAGGAGCACCTTTCGCTTTATTTAACGATGAATGTTTAGTCTTTTTGCAAGTTTCCTACATGTCTTAAGACCATTTACCATGATGGAAATCATGCGATGCTGATCTACTCCCGCAACCTCTCGAAGCTCGACCTCACGGAAGTAGAGGGCTTATGTTAGGGATTATAAAATTAGCCCGATCCGTTTGACTAGACTTATCGTCTTGGACCCACATTGATACTCCAAATTAGGTACCTAAATCCTATTGAGTATATTTCTCTATCTCTCTCTCTCTATATATATATCTCATAATATCTCTTATATTAGCTCTATAATATTCTATCAATATATTATATGGGATATTACTCTACGTCTAAGAACATATATCGCAAGTACATCTACTTATTATTTGTTATTAAATATTATGTACAAATTATGATATTTTGATACATATATCTTGAGACTTTTATAAATACCTCTTCAGGTACCCTTAAACCGTAAGTTCAATTCTTTTACCTTTTTTTGATACATTCTCATTAAAGTATTGTTCTTTCCCTTCTTACAAGTCACTTGAGGCTCATGTTCTGCACGTGATCAAGGTTCGAAAATCGAAATCCTAACAATATTAATTTTGATTTTGATTTTGGATAACTTTATTTTGAATAATTGTGCTTTTACATTTTTGTGATGGTTTAGTTCAGTGATGAACAACAAATTCAACTAAGTCGAAAAATAATAATATTCTATTAACATCAACGGCAAAAAAGTATTTATTTGTAGAATAGCAAGTTTATCCAAATAAATGAGAAATAAAAAAAAATAAAAGGTCCTCATCAATGTCAAATTTCAAATGAAATTAATTAATAACTAAACGAATGGCCCGTGCATATGTACATACTAGAGTTATTGTGTACATATATTAAAAAGACTAGATGGTAATTGAATGGGTATGTAGGTAGTATAAAATTTAGTCGTGACTAATATTTGTCTATGAGAAAGTTAATTTCCATCTTCTTTTTCGTTTGTGACAATTTATTTAATTAAAGTTAATTTTTCATTAATCATACTTTCGTAAATTTTTTTTTTTCCTTCTAGTCCAGGCCAACTCTCACAACAATGAGAAATTGCCTTAGTTTTAGAGTAGAAGAGTTATTTAGTTTACTCTTACGTAGATACTAAGGTCGTATATCAATAAACTGAGATTCTTTTTAAATATTTTAAACACTATGAATAATATATATTTCTATATATAAATATAAAGGACTTTTCGGCTTTCATAATTGAAAATTTTTGGAGTTTCATGAGTAATGTGACACAATAATAGCATGCCATTTGCCACATAGTGATTAGTTGAAAATTTTAAAATCACTTAATCATAGGCTTTTTATATCTTCCTTAACATCATCCTATGAGTTATTTTAATTTTTATAATTGTATATAGAAATAGGTACATCGTTGTCACTTTCCATGCCATATCCCATTGTCAAATTTAAAGTAAAATGTGAAATTCTCACTCCTTTACTATCATACCTAAAAATTATTGCTTCCGTCCAATTGCAAACGAGAAATTAACCCGTAGAACACTGAGATTTCTGTGAATAATCGTGTTAAATCTTCATTGATATGGAGTCTCCGTACATATAACCATAGAGCTTGAGGAATATAAGGAAAGTAAGCTAAAGGTTACAAGTACTTAATTCTAATTGATCCCGCCACCTAACAATCCCATACTACAATGCTATATACAAGGAAACAAATGTAAATCACGGGACGATAGGAGAATATCCCGTAATATAACTTGTGATGGTAGCAGGAATTAAAAAAAATAAGTTTTTTGGTGGTAAAGAAATGAAACTATGACGGCAAAACAAACACTGTTCTTTTTCTTATTCTAATTTTTTCGATTGACCGTATAGCTCAGGTGATATGTTTTAGGCCATCTCCAGCGCACGTCTCTGGGCGGTCCCCGATGCCACGTGGCATCAACAGAGACTGGGATTGAGACGGCTGGCCATGGAGGAGCCGCTTGAAGAGTGACCTTTGCAGAGGGACGTATCCCTCTTCGATCCCGACCATTTTCACGTCGAGGTTTCTTTTGATAAGCGTGAACAGTACGATGAGATCTGGAGGATAAGGGCTAAATTAGAGTGGTCCCGTATGGGATCCCCACCAATTACGACTTGGTTTGAGAGTGTTGTCGCTGAAATAAAAGTTTTAAAATATAATTGTTAAAATATAACTATTGATTTCATAATCAGTAAAAGTATTTAGGAGATAGTAATTTGAAACTGTTGAAATATATTTACTGTTTAAAATAGAGAATAAACATGATCAGTTTTTATAACCATCTACTAATATACTGAAGAAATTACGTTTTTAACCGCTAAAATTAATCAAAGTCAAACCATGGTTATAAAATAGTACACCAAACATTTTTCTACTTAAACATTAAGGAAAAACACTTACGTGATTGTTACCATACTCGCAAATGAAACCTTCCATTTCTTATCAATAGAAATGTAACATAATTTAATTATGTAGACGGTCATAAAATCACGGTGCAATACGTGATTGATAATTATCAAAAGTTCAAGTGCATTTAGCAGAATTGGCAATTCGTGTTACCAAGTTGTATATGCACGGTCTTGATCGCGTGACAAAATATCGAACGAGGAAATGCACTAATGCGAAACGCGACCTATTCAACGGTTGTGTTGGTAAAATGAAAAGAACTGTGACCGGACTGTGTCATTAACAAAGTTTAGGGACCAAAGTAAAATATCTGGAAATATTTCACCAGAACGTTGAGTCCGCGCCATTTCCCCCGTTTCGTTTCGTCCCCTTTGCACCCACACTCTTCTCCGCTTCTCCTTCCTCTTCCAAACCCTCTCTGCTTACTCTGCTCCCATTTCTCTGGAGCGTCGTCAATGGCTTCTCTGAAACGCGAAATTCCCGACGATCGCAAAGTTGAGCCGGAGCTCAACAAGACCAGGACGGCTGGAGATGTCCCGGAGCCAGCAGCGAAGCAGCGCGTGGCGCTCAACCCCGCAGACTGCAGCTTAGGTAACCAATCCAGTTTACTTCACGTGGCATGATGAATCTGTATCTTTCATAAACACTGTCCGCTCGTTCAATTCAGTGCTGAGTTCGGTAATCTTCAAATGCGTGAGTGTTCTCGTGAGCCAAAGAGAGATCGGTAAAGGAAATAGGCGATTTTGATCTATACAATGAATGGGGATAATCAGTTTTGTTAGATCCTTCATTCCCCAACTTCTTATTGATGAAATTAATTTTATCAGGGATTGATCGGAGAGTGAAAGTGAGACGAAAGGCAATCTTGATTTGCAATTAAAGGATAATCTTGGATCACGCAAGAAATTCATTATTGAGCCATTGTATCTGGGAGTTTTGTAGTGTTTTGGAGGGCGAGATGTTTGTGAAGTTTGCCGGATTGAGTAATGATAAATGATCAGAATAGGATACATGGTATCGATTACTAATTTCTGCTCGGTCCATGACGTCAGAATATATACACGATTAGGAAGTTTTGCATTCCAGAACATGTGAAATAGCTTATGGAATATACTTAGGAACAAGAACGACGAGTGCAACCTTTTGAATGATCCAAAGTCCTCCCCTTTTTGTCGAGTTGTCACTGATTATGGCTAATAATTTCTTGTAATGCAGATTTCAACATCGATGGTAGTGGTCTTCAAGGATCAGGCTTCCATGAGGGCGCTTTTGCTTACTGCTGGTCTGGGGCCCGTGCGACCGTCGGAATCTCTGGAGGAAAGTATTGCTTTGGTTGCAAGATTGTTTCAGTGCAGCCAGTTGACATGTGTGACACTCCTTCCGAAGATCAGCATCTTTGCTCGATTGGTGTCTCTAGAGTGGAGGAACCTGTAGAGAACCTCGGAGAAACCCAACAGAGCTTTGGTTTCGGGAGCACAGGAAAATTCTTAACCGCTGGAAAATTTTCGGATTATGGTGAAAAGTTCGGGGTTGGTGATACAATTGTCTGTGCTGTCGACATTGAGAGTGTTGGAAAATACTCAGATTATGCTATCATTGGTTTCTCTAAGAATGGCCAGTGGTTGGGAACTGCAACGGTATTTTATGTTAGTCCAATGCTCAGGATGAACGACGCTTCAGTGAGAAAGCATCAGTGGAAATTGGCCCTATTTCCACATGTTCTGCTGAAAAATGTTGTGGTTGAGCTGCAATTCAGTCTCGAAGATGGGCTTGTTCCTGAGGGAGGTTTTAAGCCTTGGGATTTCGCAATTGAGAAAGGAAATGCAGTAAGAGGTCCTGTTCTTACTAGTGTGAGTGAATGTGAAGTGATCATGATGGTGGGCTTACCTGCTTCTGGGAAGACTACTTGGGCTGAGAAATGGATCCGGGACCACCCTGAGAAGCGTTACGTTTTGCTTGGACTGAATCTCATCCGAGGCCAGATGAAGGTTTTGTCTTGCTTCCTTTTATTTCATTCTTTTCTTTGTTCTGGTATAGTTTTATTTTATAACTTTGCCTTTTTGTGAATTTCACTTTGACAGTTTTCGCATTGAATTTTGTATAGATGCCACGGCTAATACGTAAGCAAAATGATCGGGATTTGTTTGATCGTCTAATGGACAAGGAACCTGCCATCTTCTACTCCCTTTTACTCAGGGCAGCAAACACTCCTCGCAATTTCATAATTGATCAGACGAATTTACACAAGAGCGGGCGCCAACGTAAACTGAAGCTGTTTGCTTTGTTTAAAAAGGTATCTCAGCGCCTTATTAATATAATTATTGCATGTGAAAGAATGGATGCTTTCTTCTTAAGCTGTGGACAGTGGTAACATTCCTGAATTTGTTTTAAACATTTTAATAGATTGCTGCAGTGGTATTTCCTGGACCAGCAGAACTGAAGTTCCGGTCACATAAGAGACTTCGAGAAACAGGACTGGAAGTACCTGCTCATGCAGTGAATTCGATGATGGGTACTTTACTGTGTGAGCAGTTTTATTCTCTCTAATATATTGCTTGATCTCTTCCGATGCTGATTTTTCTGTTGTCCTTCTGTGTTGTAGCTAGTTTTGTTTTGCCTATGAGCAAGGATATGCCTGGTTCGGATGAGAATTTTGACCAGGTAATTGTTATGTTCTCCTTCCATACGAGAAGTTACTATGTAAAAGGCCTTTCAGCTCTTGGCGTTGCAGCTTATTATATGTTATGTCAAAAGATCATATTTACAGAGCTCAATAGAGTGGAGTCTCAATGGCATTTGCTAAAGATGAAGGAAGCACTAGCCTTGATGCCAAATTCGAGTATAAACAACGATATGTCGCCCTCTTCTTGGGAAACATCATCACATCCTTCCGTGCATGATGGGACAGCTTCATCCAGTAGCTGTCAGTTCTCTCGCAAGCTTGTGATTCGGAATGGTTTTGTATGCACCTCACCTGCGAACTAAGTCTTGGTTATTCCTTCTCAATTCTCATGCAGTGACATTGGGCCCTCAGCAATCTCCTCTTCCCAGAGCTCCTCGTGGAAACACCATTATTGCTCCCACAGTTATGTACAATCCTGCCCAGGCTCAGCGTAAGTCGCCTCACTCTGTCTCCCCCCCCATATCTCCTCCGTTTCCCTTCATTTCCCAAATATTCAAACGAAGAATTAACGTCCTTGTGTGAGGCAAATGTGAATTGTTCTCTTATTTTGTGTTCAATCTCTTGGGGGGTTTGCCATCAAAGAACATTGGTTATGTTTGTTTTGACACAATGGAAAGGGGATGGAACGGAATAGCCATATGAAACGATCTGGCTTTCGAATTTCATTCCCAAACATTGCATGCTCCTACCGAAAACGAAAAATTCTGAAAATGCAAACAAAGGTTTCTACGGAGTGCATCTGGCTTGTGAATTTCATTCCCAAACATTGCATGCTCATACCGAAAACGAAAAATTCCGAAAATGCAAAGAAAGTTTTCTATGGAGTTGGCACGCATGCGCAGGTATTGATGCTCCTTAAAGAAAGCGCATTCACTCTTTTGTGCTGCTCTCGTTTCAGGACCTTTCTATAGAAGTGCGGCACCCTCCCTGCCTAACCGTCCACGAGGATGGGCTCCGCCGACTTATCCATACCCAAGGTAAAACTAAGCTGGGAGTGCCTTACATCTGGTGAGCGAATTGTTCTCTATTCCAGTCCCATCCGGACCATTCATGCGGAAAAGGCTGATATTTTGTTTTCACAAACCATCGAGATCATTGAGAGTGGGTTCTTCAGGAAATCAACGGAGGCAAGTCTTTGATTCCGGAAATCGTTAGGACATATCATCATCCATTCTATACATATGTTTTGTTCTAGGCTTCTTTCCAAACCCTTATTCTAGGATCATACTCTGGTGTATATAGGTATAGGCGAGACTGATACTTCATAGATGGACAAGCTTGTTCCTCGTCGAATCTTGTAGGATGCCGATCATCTTGCAGCGGCGGCCTTACAGAACAAGGTTCATCGGCATCAGTCCACCGTGAGAAATTCGGCATCTTCTGATTCGAAAGATGCAGACCTCACTTCAGATGCATTCATGCTTCTACCTTTAGCTTAATAGATTCCGCAAAGATTATTGACTTGTTAGAGACAAAATCTTTAGCGCACTGAATTTGAACGCTCACCGTCAATCTGCTCCAGGAACTCAAAAAAACAACTAAGTAAATGCGAATTCAAACCGAATGATCCCCACGTCAACTATGTTCGAAAAAACCTGTGTCAAGTACACAGGTGGCCCTCCATTGCCTACAACTTCACTCGCGTCTAGATTGCCAGTGGTGTTCGTCACCTCCCGTGAGGTGACGGCGGTGTTCTCCTACGTTAATTTTTCGGTGACTTAACCCTCGCCTTCGTTCGACAATAGGTATATAATTTGAAACTCTTCAATAAGTAAACAAGGAACAATAAACAAGAAGGATTCAACGTGACAAAACACACATTACATAATGTCCAATAATATCATTAACTTATTTTTTTTTCTATAATGAATCAACTAGGTTACCGAATAAAATTTATATTGACAAAAAAAAAAGCGTCCATACATGTAACTAGTGAAACGATAATTCATTAGTTGACATTCTAGATCAGCATTACGGCCTTGCAGGGATTCCATGATCATCTAAATAACCACAGACAACTCGCGAAAATTTTATCAGCGTGAGAAAATTATTATATTGTTCTTCAATTTTCGATGAAATTACTTATTTACTCTCTCATAAATCAGAGTTTATATCATCTTATTTGCCACCGCAAGCACCCGGTCTCCCCCTCCTCAAATCGCAAGTCATCTGTTCCCACCGAAATAATCCTAGACCCTAACAGGAACAAAGTAAAGTTGATGAATGAGATCCACCATCTAGTATTATGTGTAACGAGTATATCACGCGATACTATGTCACTATACACACAAAAATATTCTATTTTTTCAATAATAATTTTTTTGATGATATTTCTAAAAATAAATTATTTTGTGACATTGTCACGTATAAAACTTTCTCCTAACGAACATGGAGAATGATGGCCCTGTGCTCAATCAATGTGGGAAAATGACTTCAATTAACGTCACATGTGTGTACATTTCTCATCATATTCATGGCCAGCCTGTCCTCTGGCCACCGAATCTGTTGAATTGACGGACGAGCGAGCAAGCATGCTTCTTATGAATGACGTGTAGCCAGCCAATCTCAAGTCGTTTTTGTCGATTCCCTCTTTCTTTAAATAAATTAATTGATTAATTATGGCGAAAATAAAGATTAATTAACGTCTAATTGAATTAATTAATTAACGTCATGCCTTTGCCATTTCCCCTTTATGTAGCTTTAGATTCTCGGGCTTTGTGGCGGCTCTTCCTCTTCCTCTTCCTCTTCCCTACCAACCAAGTTAAACTTCCTTTCCTCTAGGGCTTGCTCAAATATATTTGAAAAATAGAAAGACCGAAAATATTCAAACCGAAACCAATTCAAAAGTTTGAATATCAAAAAAAAAAATATGGTTCAGTAATAATGCGATTTTTCCATACAGTTTTGGATACGGTTTGATTTTTGAATTTTAAAGTTAGAAAGCCGAACCAATATATTAAAATTTTCTTCCCCCGGACCTTGCAATGCCTATCATAATGTATATATGTATATATTTGTCTGTTAAACTGCCAATTTGATTTGTTTTTCTGCTTTCTGAATGATGAACTCTTAAGTGATTATTTTGCCAATTCTTTTACTATGAATTTTCTATGTAAATGAAGCTTAGGTTCGATGTTATTTTGTTGATGACCTTTGTGATTTGTAATACATCATGTATGCATTTTTTTTTCAACTTTGTCGATAAATAAAATTGGCTTGAGATATGTGTCTCATGCTATGCAATAGATGATAGATAGGATCATCAATCAATTTATTTCAAGATAGCTATACTAGATTCATAAACCTCTCCTGTAACTGAAAAAAAATAAATTATCTCAATGTAGCCATTTTTTTTTGTATGAATTGTGTTCCTCATATGGCCTGAAAGAAAATTTAGAAAGCTGACAATTAATCAAACCCCAAAAAAACCAAATTTTATTGTTTGACTTGAGATTTCCTAAAAAAATAATTTATGATTTACTTTTGGTATGGGTCGCGAAAAGTCAAACCAAATGAAACCAATCGCTCCTAAGAATCTCCGTAATGGAAAATAGAAAATAAAATGGAAGAAAATTTACATATTTGAAAGTCAAATGTAATTAAGAAACGGGTAAAGTGAGAGGAAAATGCTTCCATATGATGGAGTCGAGTCATTCCGATTGGCCATAGAGTTAGTTGCCAAAAGTTATTGAAAAAATATTAAATGATCCTACCTCATAATAATGTGGTGAGAAATAATCAATAAGATTGATTCAATTAAAAAAATTTATCACAATTAATTGAGTGATTAACACTTATTATTTAGTTTATTACAATTCAATTGGTTTTTTCTCATATCATATAGCGAGGTAAGATCACCGCTTTCCAAGTTATTATGGCCTTGACAACGATCTAACTTTTCGCTTGAATTAAGAAAATAGCGAAAATGCGAACTTTATATCTAATAATGGCAGGAGGAAAAGTGGACACCTTTTGACTACTCATGTTATTCACCTTCTATTACTGCCGAGCAAAAACCAACAAAATTATTTCATTTCATAAATTTATAATTCTATACTCGTGTTCTAGTAAATTTATTCATCCATTTATTATAAATTTTTCTTTGGGTACAATTTATTGTGAATTTATTGATATTTTTTACGCTACGTGCTGAGATGAGATCATCAAAGAACTTTTCGTCATTTTAAGTCATTTTATTTTTCGGCGACTTATTTTACCAGAAAATGACTGTCGAATTTCAGATACACCGACCAAAAAAATGAGACAGAAAAGGTATCGCGTCTGCTTAGAATGAAGTTTCAGACAGCGTTGTATGGTTGTTGGGTGATGGTTCTCACACCGTTTTCCGGGAGGACCACTGGGTTCCGGGAAGGGGAGCTCAGTGCTATGAGCGAGATCCAACCAGAGATAGAAGGTGCAACAGTGCGGGATGTTGTTACATCAGGTGGTAGTTGGGATTGGTCCCATCTATCGCCGTTCTTAAGCCATACGGACACGTTGAGGATAGCTAGTTTGTGTCCTTCGAGTCCTGGATCAGACCCAGATGTTTTCTTCTGGAGAGATTCGTCTTCAGGGGATTATAGAAGTATTACAGAAGAGGATGACCAACCAACTGATCGTACTTGGAAGCTGATTTGGTCTTGGAAAGGGCCTGAACGAATTCGAATTTTCTTGTGGCTCCCAGCTCATGGCAAACTCCTTACCAATGAACAACATGTAAGATGGAGTTTAGCAGCTTCTTCGCTTAGCCATCGCTGCCGTTCAGGTTCGGAATCAGTCCTTCATGTACTTCGAGACTGCCGTTCACTAAACGAGTTTGGACCTTCAAACTAGTTTCTTCAGCTTCATCTGCGGTATTCTTCTCTCAATCGTTGCATGATTGGCTTTCCTTCAATTTAAATATGCGTGTGCAATATAGTGGCTGCTGGCTCTTATGGAATTTGCGGAACAAAGAACTGTTCCAGGAAGGATGTCTCAAGCCCTTCGATGAAGCAGAGTGCATCCTTAACACGACTCGATCTTTCAGCTACTCCATTCTGATGGAGGGCACCATTTCTCCGGCCCCCCTTAGAGAATGGAGACATGTTAGTTGGAGCAAGCCGAATGGAAATTGGCTACAGTTGAATACGGATGGGGCATCTCGAGGCAACTCGGGCATAGCTGGAGCAGGTGGACTGATCCGTGATTCTGGCTGCAGTTGGATCTGCAGCTTCGTTCATAATGTTGGTATTGCAACCTCTGTTTTGGCAGAGATGTAGGGAGTCTACTCAGGTCTCGAACTTGCTTGGTCGATAGGTTGCCAGAAGATTATTGTTGAAGTTGACTCCTCTGTTGTATACCGACTTATGTAGGGTAGCGAAGGTAGAGCTTCTAATTTTAGACAGGTTCTCTCTGATATTCGAGAATTAATTTCAAATGGTAGATTCATGTCTTTCATACATATCGGGAATGCAACTGTTGCGCAAACTAAGTTGCGAGAAAAACTTCACTCTTTCCACTTGTATTTCATTTCCTTGACTCGAATCCTAATAGCTTAGGCCATCTGTTATTAGGAGATATCATTGCTTCCATACCCAGTTTTTTTTGTTTGATTTAATTCCTGTTGTTTTAATTTATGTACGCGCTTTTGCCGAAAAAAGAAATACGCCTCATTATTGAAATTTTCGCTGACATTTGACCAGTCCAACCAAATAATGGACGGCCAGCAAGCAGTCAATCGAATTCACCCAATGACCGATCCGGCGGCTACGCTGACCGCAACGACTGCCCGGTGCAACTGACGGTACACCTGAACCCAATCCCTCTCCAGACCACACGAAACGTGGCACGCCTGCTTGGGCGCCAAGTCAAGAAAAGCATTTTTTTTTAGATATAAATAAAATAAAATAAATGTGACGAAAAAGCTGGAACCAATCGGCGGTTGGGGCCAGTTAGGACCATTAAAATACGTTTCCGTTGGATTCTTCTCTCTCCTCACGTGTATATATTGCGTCTCTCTCTCTCTAGAGTCACCCTTAAACGCCACGTCTCTCTCTCTCTCTCTGTACATTTTCTCTCACCTCCCCTGCTGCTCTCCTTCTTCTTCTTACCGTCCTCCAAAAATCCGGGAACCTCCGTCACATCCGGCACCGCTGCGATCACCGCCGGCGGCTACGAATGAAGACCTTGACGCTCTACGAGAGGTTCTCCAGAGCCTTCCATGACTACCCTCACCTCTCCAAGCTGGTCGTCCTCTTCACCGTCAGGTACTACTTACTAACTTTACTCTGTCCCTGACCGAGCTTGTTTCGCCTTCGCCTGATCAGATCATGTCGAACCTCAGAGAAGGAACTGAGCTTGATATGAAGTTTGTTGAATGTTCCTTGACGAGGACTGCTCTGTTTTTTTCTCTGGTTTCAATTCATCTGCTCTGTAACGGTTGGATTGATGATGTTTGTGTAAAACCTGTTTGGAAGGAAGCAAAGCAGCTTTCCTGCTCTCTCTTTCACATGACGTTATTTGTGTTTGGATCATTGCATATGAAGTTATCGATTCCTTTTGGTCCAAACATTGGTGGTCGAAACGTCAATGGTGGATCTCTGTGTCATCGACAATTTTGAAGCTGTCCTCTGGCTGCACTTATTTTTCTTCTCGAATGGAAAATGCGTATATTACTTAGGCTGGATATGGATGCCTTCTAAGATCGATCATGCACATAACTGTTATTGCTTTCTAAGACAGGGTTACTGTTAATTTGAGTTAATTCATAGGGCTACTGGTACTAATTCCAACGATTTCAATGGATAGTTAGCCTTTTCTTTTCGGCTGCAGAGATTTAAGTTGGTGTTATGCTTCTGGAGAGTTATCCTCTTAATTCGCTCGATATCCTCTGATCAGTTCTTGCTATCTGAGATTTGAATGGAACCTATTTTTATATTCTTGAAGTATTATATCTGGAATTCTGGACAATGGCTTAAATGCTATTCATGATTTATTCCAGTGGGGGAGGGCTTCTGGCATACGCTGATGCAAGTCCAATCGGTGGACCGCAAGGTATTGTTCCAGCAGAAGCAGGGAACAAGAAGAAGAGGGTGGTGGTACTTGGAACTGGTTGGGCTGGAACCAGTTTTTTGAAGAATCTTGAGAATCCTGACTATAATGTTCAGGTGGTATCGCCTCGTAATTACTTTGCATTTACTCCTTTGCTGCCAAGTGTTACCTGTGGCACGGTGGAAGCTCGCAGTATAGTTGAACCGATCCGGAACATTGTTAGGAAGGTAAGAAATAAATTAATTAATATGACTATTGATTCCTAATAAATGCCCCCATTTGAGGTAATCTTGCCAGCCTTATGGGAACGAACGAGATGTATCAATTATAGGCATTGCTTGCCATCAGCATTAGGGCATGGTTGACACATAGCATATTGTATATCTAGAAATCATTTACGATCTAGTTATTTTTAAGTTAAATATGAAGAGTTTCAAGTTTCTTTTAGGGAGATTTGTGTGTGTTCAACTTTTTGGGTATGCTGGAACAGGTCTTGGTCTTGAAAACTGATGATCCTAGATTCTAGTGGCACCGCGGTGAATAAAGTGAATACCAGACAAATTCAGCAAAGGTTTCAATGACCTTGTACAACCAGATAATGTATATGCTGAGATAAAATGAAGTTCATTTATGAATGGCCATAGCATTTAGATGAAGATATTCAGACACTTAATAGGTGGTGTTGTGGCAGATTGTGATTCTAACTGTAGTGTTTTCGGATTTGGGTACTTTCTTTAGTAAAAATCAGACTGAATACTCCTTCCTATTGAGCAGAAGAACATGGATATCCGCTATTGGGAAGCTGAATGTTTCAAGATTGACGCGCAAAATAAGAAGATCTATTGTCGATCTACTAATAATTTGAACGGGAAGAAGGAATTTATTGTGGAATATGACTACCTTATAGTAGCCATGGGAGCTCGTTCTAATACATTCAATATTCCTGGGGTAGAGGAGAACTGCAAGTTCTTGAAGGTAAAGATTTCTTTGTATGTCACAATATCTGTTGCCTTCCATCGTTCTACTACATAAGATGCTACGTTTGCTTGCCCGCCAGAAAGTAATAATTTCAAAAATTCTTTTGCTCTGTTTCATTCTTTCAATGGTAAACCCCCTGCAGGAGGTAGAAGATGCTCAGGAGATCCGAAGGGGTGTCATTGACTGTTTTGAGAAAGCTAGCTTACCAAACCTAAGTGATGAAGAAAGGAAGAAAATCCTTCATTTTGTTGTTGTTGGGGGAGGCCCCACCGGTGTAGAGTTTGCTGCAGAGCTTCATGACTTTGTTAATGAGGACATAGTGAAGTTGTATCCGCGTGTGCAGGAATTAGTAAAAATAACCCTCCTGGAGGCAGCAGACCATATTTTGGGCATGTAAGTTCCAAGCATTTATGGTAAAGAGAATCTTTTTGCCTTACATGTCCAGCCACTTTTCCTCCTACGTCTTTTCTTGTGGCTGTAATCTGCTACTGTAGCCTCGACCAATATGGTAATTCAATCGAGAATGGAGAAAATTTTCAAACCCATTTTAAAGAAGATCTGTATTTAGATGTAATATTATAACAGCAGATATTGTATGATTTCTTTTCGACCAATTCTAAGTAGATGGTACTCAATGGTCTTGCAGACTTCTATATATACGGTCTGTGGAAGAATTTATATATGGGAAAACCATTCTTCTCTTGCAGGTTTGACAAAAGAATCACAGAGTTTGCTGAAAGGAAATTCAAGAGAGATGGAATTGATGTGAGAACTGGGTCAATGGTTGTGAAAGTATCCGATAAAGAAATTGCTACCAAAGAGAGAAGCGGGGAAGTTTCTTCCATTCCGTATGGAATGGCAGTCTGGTCAACGGGAATTGGAACTCGTCCAGTTATTAGGGATTTCATGCAGCAGATTGGTCAGGTGGGTTACCTCAGAACTGGAGGAAATGTGTAGCAATCAATTATATTCTCTCTTTTTGGCGGCTGTCTATTACTGTACATTGATTCCTTTCTTTTTCTGAATTAGTTATTGTGCAATGAATCGACTTATCAATAGATTTTTTATTTTATTTTATTTTTATTTTTTGGGAACAGAAGTCTAGTTTTTACATGATATGATCTTGTGAATGAATCTGTTGCTGATTTGTCTTGACATTTTCGTTTGTAATCACAGGCAAAAAGACGTGCTTTGGCAACAGATGAATGGCTCCGAGTGGAAGGAACTGATAGCATTTACGCTCTTGGTGACTGTGCTACAATTAATCAGCGTAAAGTCATGGTATAACACCTAACTTTTCCTATTATGCGTCATATTTGCTTCTAGTGGCTTGCCAATATAATTTGCAAGGTTGGCTTTTAATATACGCGGACCATCCAGCTGCTTCTGCTGCTGCAGTACGCTTGCATTTGTACTATATGTTTTCTTGACAGAACCCATTCCTTATTGATTGAGAGCAACTTTGCTTTGTTGTTGGGATTAAACAGTACTTTCAAGTAATGAATATTAGGTCTTACCGCTCATTAGTCTTAAGTTACATGACAGATTGGCAGGAGGACTCAGTTCCCAAACTATTTCATTATATTCTTGTTGCCATTCTCTCTCTCTCAGAGCATTCTTTTTTATCACATGCCTAGGGAGTAGTTAGAAGCTGAATGCCTTTATAATGTAATAAGTGCATAAATACAGCATCTATCTTGTGACCTCTATTAAGAATGTATCAAAAGTTCTAGAGCATTGTTTCCCTAGGAAAAGTTATCTTGATAGGATTATGCATGCTGATATTAGTGGACATCATCTCACCATCCTGGTAGATGCCGCATGCACTTTGATCGTATCAAGTGTCTATGATCCGGTCAGTATCAGGAAGCAACACAAAACCAAAGGAAAAGGAGAATACAAGTATGGGATTCATTCCCCGCTTTTTCAATTGCTTTCAGGAAGATATTTCAGCTATATTTAGCAAGGCAGACAAGGACAACTCGGGAACGCTGACAGCCAAAGAAGCTCGAGAAGTCATTTCGGACATTTGTGAGAGGTACCCTCAAGTGGAGCTCTACTTGAAGAATAAGAAGCTGAGTGATATCGTTGATCTGTTAAAGGAATCAAAGAAGGATGTCGAAAAAGAATCAATCGAGCTGAACATCGAAGAGTTCAAATCTGCTCTTTCCGAAGTTGATTCTCAGATGAAAAATCTTCCGGCGACAGCACAGGTATCCATCATTCATCAGACATTCTATACTTCTTATCGTTAAGCAATGCACATTCTTGGCACGGCTTCTCTCTTAAGATTTCTTATATCTACCTCGAATATTATTTCAGGTTGCAGCTCAGCAAGGTGCCTACTTAGCTGATTGCTTCAATCGTATGGAGGAGTGTGAGAAAAACCCTGAAGGTCCTCTGAGGTTCAGAGGAACTGGCCGTCACCGGTTTCGTCCTTTCAGGTAAATATATTAATAACTTGCAACTGAAGAGATTTATGGAACCTCTCTCCTGCTAGCCTCTACACAGAACACAAACGTAATCACAACGGTTTTGATCTCGGAAATGGAAAGCTTGGTCACTGTGGCTGAGACTTATCCAACTTTCCATCTCATGGTTCTAGGTGCAATGGGATTATGATGTTTGGGTTGTACAAACATTTGTAGTCTGCTCGGTTCTTTTAAATTTTTCCCTCTAGGTATATATTTTTCCCCCAGTAAATGACTTCCTGTTGATAATTAGGTACAAGCATTTCGGGCAATTTGCACCACTGGGAGGAGAACAAACAGCAGCACAGCTTCCCTGGGACTGGGTCTCAATAGGTCACAGTAGCCAGTGGCTTTGGTATTCAGTCTATGCGAGGTAAACTCATCTCGTTCTCTACCCTTCCCATTACAGATCAAATGAATTCACATCGTGTGCTCTTTTTCATACGCCCCACTCTCTCTTTCTGAAATTTTCAGTAAGCAAGTAAGCTGGCGCACGAGGACGCTGGTCATCTCAGATTGGACGAGGCGTTTTATCTTCGGGCGGGACTCGAGTCGCATCTGAAGCAAAGTACTTTGATCAACATATGTGGAGTGTTAGTGAAAGGTTTTGTTTCAATATCTAGTTTTTCAATTGGTTCTCCGGTTAATTGATTGATTCGGCAGCGGCACGTTGGTCGCTGGAGCTGTTACCACGTACTGTTTCACAATAAGCAGCTCGACTTGAGGGTGCTGATTTTGTATGTTACACAGTTGACTGTGATTTATAATGCTTTGAGGCAATTTTTCTCGATGCCGATTGAACGGAGGCAGAGCTACGAACTTGATGAAACTGATCCTGCTCTCACATCGAATGTTTCTTCTATTAATTTATTTTCTAATTAAATGGCAAATCTCTGAGAAAAATAATATTAAATGATATATGCGTGCTTGCATACATGAAATTGCGAAATTCAAAGCTATATTTCGATCTCAGTTGTAGTACATGTGAAGGATATTCGAGAATCTGATTTTGCAAAGCAAACGAATGAAAGTGATCATCACTGGCCACTGCCAACATTACCTCTGTTTCGGTGTAACTGCTTGAATAGACCGTCTTGGAGGGGTCTCGAGACGAGTTGGACTGAATCGTTAGTTAGTCGTCGTCAATGACATCAACCTTGGCCAAGAGAAGGGACCCGAGGACAACCTCCAGGACCGAACAGGGATGTTGACTGCTGCTGCGACACTCGGGAATGCGCTGGTAATGTGTATCCTTCATCGAATGTTTGCCGGCGCCCAGCTTGCTCGTCTTGACCTTTAGCCACAGCCACTTCTTTGTACTCTTCTCTGCAGCTGAGTCCTTCTTGATAGTGTGGCTCCTCAGCCTCAGGTACTTCCCACTCGAACCGAACCATCCATGGATCTCGGGTTTGTCAGATATTCTTGGGGAAGACGAAGACGAGGAGGAGGAGCCCTCCTTGTTTGGTGCATTTGCTATCATCGGCCTCAACAACTCTAACAAGTCCGCGTCCTCCTCAGCCCGCCACGGCTGCCATAGAACGGACGGCTAGCTGCCGGGTTCTAGACATCCACGCTGTTGATGCAATGAGTTGTGCTCTTGAAAACAATTGATATTGCCTTGTAAAATTTATAATTTCTTCTTCTTCTTCTTCTTCTTCTTTTTTCGTTTAAGCAACCCATCTGTAATCAGAGACCAATTAGGAAATAATCCTTTTTTTTTAACTTATATCCGAAAAAAGTCTTTTTCTAATTATTTAATTTTTATTGAGGCAAGAGCCACGGGTTGGTTTACTATACAGTGGGCTTTAAGTGAATTTGTAGTATTTTGGGTAAATTACTCGAGCTATTTTAAGTAAATTATTCATATATTTCATATAATTTACTTGAATTATACAAGTAAAGATTTTGTAATTATGCCGGCGTAAGATAAGCAATTATGGGTTACCATATATGTTTTAATGTGTCATTAATGATAAAACATTATACTTTCAAAGGCAAATACACCCTTTTATTGAATAAATTTGTTTTTTTCGATAGGTACACCCTTTTAAGGGAATTTTTTAAGTGAATTGCTGGAGTTATTTCAAGTAAATTATTTATGTATTTCACAAAATTCGTTTTGGCAAGAAATATTCCATATAATGTATTTGACTTATAAATAGATAATTTTCTTCTAAACAGTGAATATGTATCGTCATGATATTGACAAGCTTACACCTAATATATTCCACGATACTAATTTCTGTACTCTTTTTTTTTTTGGCTCAATAATTCTGTACTTCAAATGCAAGCATCATAACCTATGAAACACAAACACCAATTGTCCTATTGACCATTGATATGTAGTGGACAATATAATATGTAACTGCACTGTGCCCTGTCAATACAATTTATAATATTTATCAAATTTTGAGAACATACGATTCTCCAATGATCACCAAGAACTAGCAGTTCATGTAGATGTTGGTCGAATATAATATGTGACTGCACAGTGACTATATGTTACTAATTTTATGCAATGAAGTGACTTTGAATTTGATACCATGCCGGGTCGTTATTGGGGTAGGAAAGGTTATAGGGACAAAAGCCATTGTTAAAATCCGTTTTGTTATTATTATAATTATTTTTTTCTTTTTTGCTAACCCGGAGTGTCCGGACTTTGCCTGACTAATTCCCAGGGCTCCGTGAACCCCCGGCGGCACACGAGCGGGTAATTACGCCAAAGGCGCTCCGATGGCCCCAAGGGGATTCGAACCCGGTCTTGGTGCAAACTTGGATGCACATTAACCACTAGGCCAAACCCCTTGAGGTTAAATCCATTTTGTTATTGATAAACTAGAAAAGTGGATAAAAGGAGATGAGAGAAAATAAACCGATATACTAACAATCCTGATTGTTCAAATGATATGCCACTTGTTCCCTTCAATCAAAATGGTTTCGGGTTTCGAGTATTCTGAATAGTGAAAATCGACATTGGAAGAGTTTTACTTTTTAGAGGATTGACCTAGCTCGAATTGGGATTAGTCGGGACTTTTTGAACTTCCAGATATCATGGTACGCATAAAGAAGGAAAAAAAAAAAAGAAACCGATTTCCTATAGGTGTGCTACCCATTCCATACATTATGTCGAAATTCTGAGTCTACATCGTCCTCCTTAAGTTGGAATATGAACATCAACAAGGCCATAACTTGTATAGGAGAAAATGAAAATAATTGCCGCTAGAGAGCTTAGGTGAAGATGTCAGCCAGCCGAAGCATAGTCGAAGCATGAGAGGTGAATTAAATACCCTGCGACTTCAAATGATCACGAATAAATTCGAGGTCTATTTCTATATACTTTGCCTGTTAGTGAAATACACGATCATTAGTGCGATGTATATAGGCTGCTAAGGTATCAGGAATAAGTGCATGGATTGTGGATGGAAAACTTCCCATTGAAAGCCGTATAGTTCATAGCAGCAGAAGCTCCGAGTTGGATCAGTACGATGATATCCATGCTCATCCTCTGTTGACAAACTAGAGACTCTGGTTTGTTTCTTGAATATCCAAGATACGAGCAACCCTCCAAGCGCCAAATATGCTGTAGTCGATCGCCATGTCATTGGGCAACTTGCTTAATTCGAATCATCTGTACGCTGGGAGTTGTAAGCCAGGTAGCTTGCAAAGAAATATACCCTTGATCAATGCCATAACCTAGGAGGAATTTCCTTGCAAGGATTGCGCATAAGCGAAACGTAGCATATAAACATTACCAAATGCAAAAGTGAATAAATCGTACTTCAAGGAATTTGGCTTGGTAATTCCATGCGATGCGATGTTCCACACTCCTCAATACCGAAGTTTTAATGACCTACGTTGCTGATCACATGATTATTTCTGTGAATCTTCTGGGCTGTACGTGGAGGACTCTCTCTTAACTCGCCAAGAGCCGAAGTTAGCTTCCGCAAACTAGCATCTCAAAGTCCGCTTGAGCCCATAAAGAGAATTACATAAGCGACATGCATGCATTTCCAAAATCAGATAGGCGCAACTGCAAATAGATTTCTTCCTCCAAAGTCCAAGTGAAGAAACATCGCATAGAGAGATATTCCTTTAATTTTTGCGTAGAGAGGTATTGCTCACAAGCATCCGCATTGTAACGGAGCTTTCTTGTCGGTGTAGAGGTCTCGTGAGAAAGCGACCCCTCAGTCCGATACCGATCACAGCTGCTTGAAATAATACGGCCATCGGAGGTCGTGGATGGTTTCATCACCCTGGTTCTCTGACGGAGTGGCTAATACTAAAATATATGAATCAATTAGGTTGAAACTGGGTTGTTGATTTCCCATGGAGTGGCTCGAAATTTGGATCAATATGTTTGGGCCGGTATAATTATTCCTCCAGACACCTCATTTTTATCTGGTCCGGTTTAATATCCCCAAATTTGAAAAGCCCATGAAATTCGACCCACTATCGTTAATGAAGACTTGTTCACCAAAAAATTCGGCCCATGTCCTGCTGTCAAGTTTGCAAGAAAACGAAGTCCACAGTCTATTGTCAAACAAGGTAGTTCAATTCCATATTTTCTAATTAAAGAGAAGTTAATTTGAGTAAAAATACTCCGATGAGCAAATTGGAGTTCATACGTTTGGCTTAGCTATATATATATATATATAATTCCTTATTCATCAAACGGTCTTTCTCCTTCTTTAGTTCGACCATTGAGGGTGGCAGCCGAAGTGGTGAATCAACATTTCTTTAGTAAGAGGTCGCGTGTTCGACTCTGATATGATGATTGGTATTGGTGCATGAAAAGTTACCACAGCAAGACTCCATGCGCAGGATGAGCTGCTTCAACTCTGACTCAAAGTCGTATCCTGACCCCTTGTTTAAAAATTAATTAGTCACATCTTTGTTCGGTGGTACTCTGTCATTCAAGATAGGGTTTAAGAAGGGTGTGGCTTGGCCATAGTAGCGCAATGACCTGCAACTCCAACGAGCTCTTTTTTTTTTTCCAATAAAAAAAAACTCTTTCTTGATATCTACTCAAGGCCACATATGCGAAATTTTCAATTCAAATATACCACTATGATGGATTAAGTTCCAGGTAGAGTGTGTCAATCTTTACATAATATTTTTTCAAATTCTAGTCTCTTGCCTCACGCGTAATTAAATCCTACATTTATATCCAGATTTGTACCTATATTCTATTTATATATCTATTCTCCATATAAAAAAGGTGAAGCTGCTAATTTGGTGTGTTTTCACACGTAGGGACACTATTTGTATATGTTTTTGTGTGTTTTCCCACGTAGAGACACTATTTGTGCCTTTTTTGCCCATAAAAAGGGGATCAAACTGACCATTTGTTTGTATAGCTTTTGTGTGTTTTCACACGTAGGACACTGTTTGTGCCTTTTTTGCCAAAAAAAAATAAAAAGGAAAAAAAAGGAACAAATTGATCTCCCGCCAAAATTCCCTACTTATTCAGGATTTCTGACGACCCTTGCCCTTCCCACAGACGGCTCCCCCCTTCCCACCCACCCACCACCATGCTTGCTGTATTCTGCAACTGCTAGCCAACCCCGTTCGCTATTTTCCCACAGTAGTGTATTGACTGTCATAGAATTCAGTTTGGGATCTACTTTGCTTTATCCACATGTTCGACATAATGTTACTTCTTTTTTTCTGTGCTTAAAGTTTCAAAAGGTTGTATGTTGGTCGGTCTCATGAAGGTTAAAGGTAAGCAATAGTCACATGTTCGACATATAAAATATGAAATATTTAAGTGGATATTATTAGAATCATATAAAATATGAAATATTTAAGTAGATATTATTATGTAACTAATATATAGGATTAAACCATAAACTATCGGCATTTGAAAGAAACAAAAACAATTAAAAATATTTTATTGTGTTAAAGAAGCCAATATTTTTTTTTTAAATTCAGAATAGTTGCTACAAAAATGATATATAAATATTTTACGCTCATAAATAAAAATGTAATTTTAAAAAAAGTTACGGTGTTATAAATGAAAAATATTATGATATAATGCTATGAGTTTAAACTCATAAATATAATAAAAAATAAAATTTTGAACATAAGAATCTCATAAATATTGTTTAAAAGAACGAAGAAAAATAAATTTTTATTCTAATTACTAAACTCAATATATGTCATCAATATTGATAATTAATAAAAATATGGTGATGCATATCAACTAAAATAAATAGTTTTCAAATAATATCATAATAATTAACTTGCTATGTGGCAAAAAAAAACTCTAATATTTAACAAAAAATGTAACAGTAAACATTTGAAATTATAATTAATAATTGAACTTTTTATTATTTTTAATCATAAAATTTATGTTTCAACATGTAAATAATTACAATAAGATATAGTATAGGAATATATGAAACTAGTATATAGTAAAACTAACTATGTTTTGCAATAATGAAATATTAATTGGAGAATGCAACATTATCTTAATCAAAAGTAAACAATGGACCATTATAGTTATGAAAAATTTAAAATTTCACAAAGATGGTTACAATATAAAACATGAAGTTTATGAATAAAAGTGTATCAGACTTCAATTTTATTTGAAGATATTTTCATTTTATGACTAAAATTAATGATCAGTTTAGAATATTGAATAAATCAATCATATGTAAAACTGATATTACATTTTGATATTATAAATGATAATTGAAATACTTATTGGAAAACGCAGCATTCTTGTAATCAAAAGTAAACAATGGAGTTATAAAGATTTAAAAGGTTTGATTACCCAAAAAAATAAAGATTTAAAAAGTTTACAAAGATAGCACTTAAATAGTATGTAAAAAATGAAGTTTGTAAAGAAAACAGTATCGAACTTTCAATTTTATTAGAATGATATGTTTTCGATGTATGAATAAAATTGATCATAATTTAGAATATTGATTAAATCAATAATATATAAAATTAATATTAAATTTTGATATTATAAATAATTAAGTACAACGCTAGATAAATAAAAAAAAATCCCATGCAATGCCCGAGAAGTGCACTAGTTATTTAGTAAAATTAACTACGCCTTATAATAAATGATGTGAAGGAGCATTATAAAATTTATTATTATGAATACTATAATTTGTTATTATGCCAATGGTAAAATTTACTAGCAAGAGTAATAAATATGCTTCAATTAATTCAATTTAGAAAATAGAAAATTTAATATTATAAAAATTTTATAATATTGAAAATAATGTAAGAAACAATAAACCATTAGGAAACTTAAAGCAAGAAAGCATATAATCTATATATATAAACTTGAAAACATTGCATTAAATAATGACACAAATGTAATTATCTATACAATCAATTCACATAGTAAAATATTTATCAAATAAAAAAGTAATATAGCTATATATCTATATATATAAATTTGGAAACGGGATAATAAATTCATGTCAATTATTATAATATAACAATATAACATAAAAACGAACCATACACACACACACATATATATATATATATATAGATAAGCTTTTGAATTCATGTTAATTATATATTGTTTTCAAATTTTAGCACATTCTCATAAACTTTTTGTACAAATTCGTGCAACGCACAGATCCAATAATCTAATACATAATGTAAAGCAGAATCCGTACATTAATTATGCATTATTGTGATAAAATATAAATAATTAATTTTATTTTCTATCGAAAGTCAATCAATTTAAATTTTATCATTTATGAAATGATTCGTAATAAAAAAATCTTGAAAATTTCATTCGACAAATACATATAAGTTTTTGCTATAGAATTTGACGTTCTAAAATATTTTAAAAGGACACTGTATATAGTTTTTTTGTACTTATTGATATTACATCAAATTTTAGTTTTTACATCAATAATAAAAATAATGAAGAAATTCATATCCATCATAATTTATTTAATTTTGCTTTCATCTGCATTATTGAAAATATAAAATATTGATAATTTTATTAGCCAATTTACAAATGAAAAATTATTTGAATATCTACATAATTTTGCATAATAATTTCATGTAAGTATGTAAGAATTATTTAAAATTAAATATCTATAAATATCATTAAAATGTAAACATTAATCGAAAGAGGTTACTTTTATAATAGTTTATTTTTTATATTTATTTTATCTATTTATTTGTTATAAATATTTAAAAATTAAATTAAATAATTATATTTGATGGGTTTAGATTAGAAAGATAATTTGGTTAAGGAGTTAAAAGTAATTTTTTCAAATTGTGATTTCCATACGTTAACTTTGGAACCTCAAATTATGCATACAATTTTAAATTTTTTTATTAAAATTACTGCAAAAAGAATTTATCAATAAAGCGATGCTTTGATTATAATATTCTCGTTTTAAAAAATTAATATAAATTTGAATAGATTGAATATATCACAAACATGTGCATCGCACGAGTAGTAGATTAGTACATAACGTAAAGTAGAATTAGTACATTAAACATGCATTAAATATATTAATATAAATTATTATTTTAATTTTATGAAATTTTAACCAATTCTATTTTTGTTCTCTATAAAACGATTCATCAAAAAAGCAAAATCTTGAACTTTTTATAAACCGGGTAAATATAATTATTGTTATAGAAGTTTGCACTCCAAAAATTTTTAAGGAGATCTACTAAAACAAAATATTTTAAGGAGATGTTTTGTATAGGTTTTTTTTCCCTTCTTAATATTATTACAATTGAAGTATATATGTAGTTTTTAAATTGATAATGTAATAATGAATAAATTTTTATGTATTATAATTTATTTGATTTTATAGTTTATTGCTAAAAATTTAAAATATTAGTAATTTTTTGGTATCTAATTTACATATGAAATATTATTTGAACATATATTGTACTTTTATTATGATATCTATCTATCTATCTATTTATCTATCTATCTATCTATATTTATCATGATACTTATTTAAAAATTAGCTTGAATAATATTTTATTTAATTATGCTAATTATTTGATCTTCAATTGTAAATACGATGTGTTTATTAGAAAAATCACTTCATAAATTAATAAAACGTAAGCTTTTCCTCATCATATTTTCCATATGTTAATTTCATTATATGAAGTTACACACATATTTTTCAACTAGAGTATAAACTTATGAAAAAGAAGCATTTCAATTATATTATCCTATTTTAAATTGTTTTATGGTACAAAATTGAATCGTAAAAATAGACCAAAAGCCGTAAGTCGCATGGGTAGCCGACTAGTAATATAGAAAAAGGAGATCCATGAATAGACAAGCACTTTCAAAATTATTAGAATGATATGTATATTTTATACACAAGTATGGATCATTATGTTAGAACGTCGATCAAATTAATAATATACATGAAACTAATATTACATTTGACATTATAAATGAGTAATTATAATACTAAAATATAAATAAAATATCATATATTCATTGAACTGTTAAACTTACTCTAATTTTATTATAGACGATTATTGTTGAAATATGATTTAATAGTTAAAGAATATGACTACTCTTGATAAAAAAATCGGTCTTTCTAAAAGTGAATAATTAAAATAAGAAATGATAAGTATCTTTTTCTTTTTCTTTTTTATCAAAATGAATCCTTGAAAAGCACGGGACAAAGCACCAATTTTTATAGAAAAAAATTGAGGACCTCCCTGACATCTTTGTGCACACTTGGGATAACAATTGTGGTCTTCTATTTTCAAATTTCAAATTTTACTATTTTCTAGTTTTGCATTTTTGGGATACCCCATCTCGAGTAAACCGGGAATATTTTTCTCTTTTTCCAAGAAACCATGGATGTTGAATTCTAAAACTTTTAAGAAAATGAAATAAAATTTGTAAATTATTTTTAGTACCACCTAGAATAATTTTATAGTGCGTTTGATAACATAATAGAGTTATGATTTAATTTGATTTAAAATTTTTAAAAATTAAAAATTGACCCATAATTGTTTTATTTTTTTAAAAACTGCCCAACCCCTCTCTCCTTCCACTCAACTCCCTCTCTTTCCTCTCTTTCTCTTTGCTCTTCTTTGTTCCATCACCCCGAAGTCTGATGGAATCCCCATGGGTCCAGTCTTTATGGCTCCCCAACCACTTCCCTCGCTTAATTCCTCCTTAAGATATAAGGTTGCTTCTCTCTTCTGCAATGTCAAAGTAGAGATTTTTGAACACGACGACGTACTTGGCCTCCATTGTTGTTATCTGTCTTGTTGCTCTACTTTTATTGCTTTATTTCGGTTGGAATTTCTGGTACATAGAGGGGATTTCTCGGTTGGGTCTGAGATGGGAGACTTTCATGGACAATGCCCTTTGCCTCCCTCAATCTTTGTCTCCTCATACTGTGGTTTTTGGTTTCTACAAGAATGTGGCTTTAGTTGCTTGAGTTGAAGTTCAGATTTTGGGTTCTTCGAGCTCTCTCAGAAGTGGGAGAAAATCAAGTCTTGTTGCTATGCTTTTAGTGCTTAACTCGGGTTGGAATTTATGGTACATTCAACGGACCCAGTCATTGAAGGGGTAATAGAGCAGGCGAAAGGAGATCTTGGCTATCCCAATTTTAGGGTTTCGTCAAATTTAAATCTGAGGTGAAATTTGGTTTGATTTCTTGCTCGAGGTTGGTCAAATCGAAATCTGAGACTCACCGTGACTCGAGAACTATTACCATGAGTTGTAATTGGCTTGTCGTGGGTGGGACGGCCATGGAAGTGAACTGATCAGTTAGAGAGGAGAGAAGAAAGGCATAAAGATGAAGAAGAAGATGAACAGTGCTCCGAGAGAAAGGGGTGGGTAAAATTGAAAAATTTTAAAAAAATTGGCTCTTTTTAAAATTTTAAAAAGTTTACAGTAGAGTTAAATCGTAATTCTAAAACCAAACATAGTAGAATTCAAATTCCTAAGATGAATTTATGAATTTTAGAAAGTGACATAAAGGAAACAATGAGAGCATGGTTGCCTCAGCTAAGAAATTCGACGATGGTCAACTCTAAACCTCGGGTTCTCTTTATCGATTTGACATCGGGGCGTTGACACATCTTACCTGTCCTCTTCAAGAACATTCACAGCATGGGAGTATATTAAAAAGAAATGGAGTTTTTTTTTCCCAAATATACTTTTTTTTTAAACTTATTCTCAAATTAGATTTCTTTTAAAAATTATTTTCAATTTAGATTTATATCTCTAAAATTGTTTTCAATTCAATCCTTCCCTTTTTAATTCTTTTCAAAATACCCCCAAAGATACTCTTATGTCTTATTTGTCAAATATAACCATTTTCTGGATTCGATTAGCTGGTTAACATAATTTTTTAAAAATATTGAAACCTAGATAAAAATTAACCGGTTTGGCTACGTTTTACTCAATTCTTAAGGGTCAATGTGAGACCTGACATCTTTTTTTTATTATTTCAATTAGTATATATATGTATGTATACATACATTTACTTACATGTTTATATATATATATATATATTACGTACATATTGCTGGAGGAAAGGAAAAAAAAAAGAAAAAGAAAAAAGAAAAAAGAAAGAGATCAAATAAGTGGGATGTTTAACTTGTTTATGGTAAACTTGCCCACACCTTATCACCCTTTTCATCCTTTTTCCCCACCGCCTAAGCCTTCCAATTATCATTTGCCATTGTTTTCTGTTCTTCTTTTTGGATTCTGGTGGGGCAGCCAAAAACGAAAAAGAGAGCAACAAAGAGAAAGAGAGGGAGAAGCTTAGGAGAGCAAGGCCGTTGCTCCGATTCCCGTTCTCGTTTGCGCCTCTCCTTTCCGTTTCTCTATACGCTGTCCCACTTCTTTTTTTTTTGCTCGATCATTTTCTCTGGTTGCTGCTCACCAGCTGAATGGAGGTGAGAAACCGGCCCAGCTTGGTTAAGCAGAACAACTCAAAAAGCGGCAGAATTCCTTCGTCTTGTTTCTGCCTTTGATCAGCTGTGAAAGTGCCTTCTTGCTTCCTCGGTTATCTCAGTTAATGCGTTCAAATTTGACCTAAAGAATGTTTGAAATTGAGGGTTTAAGATGCTGTGACAGAATTGATTTTGAGGTTCAGTGGTGATGATTTCTATTGATTTACACTGTTTGGGTGCAAGTTGATCATGGAGGTAGGGGAGATTTTATTTTTAATGTTCTCGTTAGTGGATCAATGAAGGATTTAGTTCGTGTGTTGATTGTATGTTTAATTATTCTATCTTAATGTGTCGATTTGGATGAAAGATAGATGTATCCACAGGTTTGGCCCTGTTTAAATTAGTTTTGAGGAAAGAATTAGATTACATGAGATTATTAAACTTTAAGGGGGTTAATGGAAGATTGAGTTTATATGCTAATTTTCGCTTGATGATTCCAATTGATGTGGTTGCTTAGCTGCAAGCTCTATCTTTGAAGGTTGAATTTTGACTAATTTGTTCTGAATTGAAGAGATAAGATTATAGACAAAATAGCTTAAGCTTTATGATTGAGCTTATATACTAGTTTAAGCTCGATAATTTCTACAAATGTGTTTGTTTGGGTAAAGGCTCTATAATTGAGATTCAAGTTCTGTTCGGAAATGGTTGCATTTGTTGATCCTCTTTCTATGTGTCCTTTAGGTTATCTTGTATCATTCCATGAAGTATTATTCTGTAGATTTAACTAAGATAATATTATAAAGGGATCACCGCGGGTTAATGAGGTGCTACTCTCATTATTTTTAGTGCTAGATAAGCATACTAGAGACTAGTATTGGATGGCTTTTCATGAAAATTTCTCTAAGTCATATTAAAATGGAGAACTAGTTTGAAATACAATCTATAATTTTTAGGGGAATAAACATACTGTTAAAGAGTATGATTAGTTACATGGAGGTGTGATATATGCTTATAAATTGGTTTCTTGCTAAACTTAATACATGTTAGGGATACCAACACCACGTATCTCGAAGACTTGAACTTAGTGATGCTAGGTGAGTACTTTATTCCATTGTGAAATGATATATATATATATATATGTATGTTATGTAAATACTCTATTCCCTAGTGAAATCATGTGTTATAATTATATAGATTATTTAAGATGAATATAGTGGTAGTTAGATTAAGGAATTGACATTGCTATGTTGTGTGAAAGGATATGAGAAATATGGCCTTTTATGTTCCACCTGGACTTGGGATATGCAGTGGGATTGAATATGTGGATAGCGTATGAAGTATATGATGATAATGTGATTCAATATGATTGTGATTGTGGTTGTGTATGCGGAGATTGCGATAATTTGGGAATAAGAATTTGGTGTGGGTATATGATATGAGATGGCGTGGTTGTAGTTGATTGTGCTTGTGATTGTTGCGTGATTATATAGCCATGGGACCGCTGGACCCGGCGGATTACAAAATGGGCCAGATCGGCCGTTGGACCCAGCGGAATACAAATAGGGTCTGATCGGCCGCTGGACCCGGCGGAATATAAATAGGGGCATGATCGGCCGCTGGACTCGGCGGAATATAAATAGGGGCTTGATTAGCTGCTGAACCCGGCGGAATAGAAAAGGGGGCCTGATGGGCTGCTAAGACGTGGCGGAATACAAATTGAGGTCAACTCTTACCGCCAGAGGTTAATAGGCGGCCCCCACTTATGAGATGTGGATATTGGAAGTTGAGAATGGTATGAGCGAGATGTGCGGGGTCACGGTACCGTTATAATTCTGTTGCAAGGAAATGCAACCCTATAGTTATATTGATTTGGTTGTGTTGTATATTGTTTGTTTGGTTGGATTGCTGTAAATGTGATGATTGTTATGATTGTTTGAATTATTATATGGAAACCTTGTTGTTGCCAATTTGATTTAGTTAGGCTATGAGTGCAAGATGATGTTGGGTTAAATGTTAATTCTAATAATAGTTTTATATGGTTATAAGGGCAATTGATTGTTGATGAATGAACTTAGTAATCATTTGTACGTATTGTCTAATATGTCGTGTTGGTGAATTAATTGATAGACTTGGTTATGCTACTACTATCCATATGAATATTTGGTTGTCTGAAATATATTTATCACTTAATATTATTCATTTTTCTTTGGAATTTAGTGCTCACTGAGATGCAGCTCACACCCTCCATACATTTTTCCAGATAAGCTTCCGATTGCGCGGATGAACCACTTTTTGATATCGGGGATCAGCTTGGAGAACTAGGTAGAAACCTTAGTTATTTGATAGATATCCTTTTTGTACAGAATGGGCTTGAGAATGTTACGACCTGAAACTTTTCTCTAGTTGGTTTAGCAATGTACCTTTGCTAGAATCATACTTATATGAATATATATGTGAGAGCATTTGTAGTAGTTGTATGTTTTTTAGAGTTATGGAAAGCAGATTTTATATGAATAGTTATGAGATGATGGATGTCGAGGAAATATAGGGAAAATTCAGCTGAAATTGCGGGTCATGATAGTCAAGCATAAATTGAAGTTGAGTTTTCATACTTTTAAAGACAATCTCATGTCTTATTTACAAAATATAACTATTTTTCGATTCGGTAATTCGGTTAACTGGATTTTTTTAAAAAAATTTAAAATCTAGATAAAATTTAATTGAGTTTGGCTATGTTGGAAGCAAATTTTGAGAATCAAACATAAATTGAAGCGGTTTTTTGAGTTTTCTTATTTAATTTATTTTTACTTTTATATTTTATATTTTTTAAATTATTTTAGGTATTTCAGGAATTCTTAAAATTTGCGTCCAATATAGCTACACCCGATTAAATTATATCTAGATTTTGATGTTTTTTAAAAATTCAGTTAATCGATTTACCGAGGAAAAACAATTATATTTGGTAAATAAGATGTATGAGTGTCTTTAAAAGTACAAAAACCCACTTTAATTTACGTTTGACTCTTACGAATTGCATACAAAGTAACAATTTTTATCTAGCTTTCAATATTTTTAAAAAATTATGTTAAATTTTTAATCGAATCGGGAAGAAGATATATTTGGCAAGTAAGACATAAGAATATCTTTGAGGGTATTTTTAAAAGAGTTAAAAATTAAGGATTGAATTGAAAAGAATTTCACACATACAAGTCTAGATTGAATTATTTTCAAAAGAAATCTAGTATGAGAATAAGATTTACAAATAAGTCTATTTAGGGGAAAAACTCATGGAAAGGCACATGCAAACTGACTTAAATAATGAATCACGAGAATTTTAAGTGAAAGATTATATCGAAATTTGTAACTCACTGAAAGTACTGTCAGCACCCCATTTTGGTCCATCAGTTCAGGCAATGCCACTCAACAGCGATCAGGCTATGACTTGAGCATCAATACAAAAGAAGGCTCAACAGAGCAGCAAATTGCTATTCATTCTCAAGTCAACAGAGATAGGCAGATGATTCAAGCACATGACAGAGGAATATACGGAATCATCCAGTGGCATACGGAGCAAACAGAGAGCCTTAATAGCATCCAAATCGGTATTTCAGAATACAACACGTATAGTGCTATTTTCTACTAGTTCGCTTGACCATAAGAAAAAAGTCAATATTGGACTCCAAAAATCCCTCGTGATCCCAAACAAATGAAAAGTGCCTTCAAACGCATTTTGGAGTTCATCTGCTTTATACAGATCAACTTTCAGAATACAGACAAATTTTCAGTGGGAGTCTAAAAATGATGGTTCACCTGAGAAAAGTTAATGCCCGATGTCAGATACAGTCACATCCAACAATTATACAGAGCATAAGCATTGCTTCAGATTGTCTTCCGAAAGTCACACAAACTCCTCAAAAGATTTCCGAACGATATATCAAGCATACCTTTCAACGGAAAACCATATTCGAAGACTGATCTGATGGAATATCAGCAAACAAAGTTAGCCATGCATTGCCCCGAAAACTACAGCGGACATACGCAATTGGGCAAATCAGACTGCATAATCCCATTTGGTTTCCTGAGTGACCTCCGAAGAGCAGAAAAGACCGTTTTTAATGGAAATTCATAACCGAAGGTCATTTTTACGGAAACTTGACGCCGGATGGTTGGCAATTCCAGTACCGCTTATCTCAACGTTCAATGTGAAATCCTCAGACAGAATCGCACAATCCATCTAAACCCTCAAAATAGCATTCTAAGGTTTCAGATGCAGTTTTTTGAACCTCCGAGCCATGTTCTCAACGAACAGAGGTTACAGGGATCTCCGGCTCGCCCAAGCAACTCGGGAAGCATTCTGAGAAATCAGGCTTCAAACTCTTAGGACGTCTCTGGCTTCACATTGACAATACCGGCTTAAGGGTCAATTATTCAGTCTGATCGACAATGCATGTCAAAACGACCGATTCGGAATGCAGACACGAGATGCGCATTCAGAAACGGCTAACTTTGCTCTAATCGCCTGAAATAAGCAAAACCGGCTTCCGAGCAAAAAATCACACGAATCTTCCTTTTGAGCAAAACGGATGATTTTGGGATCGTTTGAATTGTTTTCACACACGCAATGACAATTCGACGTTCGCGTGAGCCACGAACCTCGAACACGCGATCAATCAAGACCCGAACTTTGTCCCGAACTTCCTCTCAAACACGTGGGGCCCACGGGTCAGCCATGACCAGCCCTATCCCTTGCCATTGCCGCCCATTTCCTTGGCATCTTCTCCATGTAACTTGCCTTATCCTTCTTCAAAATATCAAGCCTACCATTTCACTTCAACACTGCACCTTCATCAATGCATTTGGCTCTTCCTCATCAATGCATTTTGAAGAAGTCTTCATCCCTATCTTGATTAAAAAATTCGGATTCCACTAATCCATGACCCTAATTGCACTTTTCTTCACTAATCTTGTACTTAAGCTTTCTATATATTGTCCAAATGTCATTAACTTAATATTCACCTTCCAGCACTCTCTCTCTGGCATTTCTCACTCAAACAAATGCTCTCAACCTCCCAAGAACTTCAGCAAAATCGCAGCAAGCAAGAACCACCCAAAAACCGAGCAAAACACTCAAGACTTAAGTCGGAATCCATCCCGACTTAAATCCAAACTTCACCAAACTTCATATCCCACGTGTTTTCGACCCCCTCTGTCCATTTCTGAAGTTAGATTTTAAGTTTGAAGCCTCTAAGTTAGAGAATCAGCTCAGTACAGAACCGAGTCCAGTTTTGCCCAGCCGGGTCAAAACTTCCAACCCTGATTTCTCACCTTTTCGAGTCGGTCTGAATTGTAAAAACCCATCAAACACCTCCGGGGGTCCATTAGGAGTCGGGATCCACCGACCTTGCCTCAAAACCCCATCGGAATCCACCGTTATGAATTCCGACCCGAAAACTGCTCAGTCGGGTTGACGTCTCTGACTGTCTGTAAGGTTTTCTTGTAGATCGGGTCGATCAGTGACCCTTTTCGACGAACGACCACCCCTATCCCCTCCGGGGGTCAGTTAGGAGTCAGGAGCCGTTGGCTTTGCTAAAAAATTCCATCGGAATCCACCGTTATGAATTTCGACCCGAAAATTGCCCAGTCGGGCCAGTTTCTAGACGTGCTCTGTTTTTGGTGATTTTTTCAGGACTTTACGGGTTTACCCGACTACTCTGGGAGAAAACGACCACCACGGTCACCTATAGGAGTCCCTTGGCTACCCAAGGCCGCCGACGTTTCCTCAGAATTCCATCGGTAGCCTCCGTGGCGACGTTCGACCCGACTTGTGCCAGTCGGGTCTGTCCAGTGTTCCAGCCGAGTCTGTTTGGTGCCATTCGGGTCTGTTCAACGGAAAACAGCCCATACCCGACCCACCAATGGTCCAATCCGACTCTTGAAGGTCCCATCCCGCATCTCGGGACTAGGTATGACTATTTCCGACTTAGAGGAGCTAGGACTTTTACATTATTGTTGTGTTTATGGAGTTTTAAGAGGTTTTAAGCATGATTTTAATTCCGAACTTTAATTTTATGCAATTTCCTTATTACACCATGCATGTTTATCATCGTTTAACGTGCTAGTATGTCGGAAAATATTTAAATCGAAGTCGAGGAAACCATCCCGACCCGGAAAAGCCGAGATTGTTCGGGTTAACCTCTCCATGAGGTAACCGAGAGCATTCTTGACCTTTTTGGGTCAAGACCGGATTCCTTTGCCCGATTTAAATTGTTTCCAGAGTTTTATTATTTTCCTCACATCCATGAAGTCGGTATTGTTTTATCGATTCCTTAAATAATATGTTTGTGCATGTTTGAATGTTTGAATGTGTTATTTAAATCATGATAATACCGACTTTCGTTTAATCGTGTTATTTAACTCGTGAAACCAAATACAAGCCATGAGACCTCTCGGCTTTCTCCAAGGAGAATAGGCCGAGAGTCTCATGGAGTTATTCGGGTTCCATGAGGCTTCCTCTTCCCGTTTTGGATCCGATCTCGGATTTCGTGTAATTTGCAATCTACATTATTGTCGCAATATCGCATGAAAATGTCTTTTCCAAATAAAATATGCATGGATTCGGGTATCGATGACTCATTTGGGTTCATTCGGTTATGAGGGTATTTTCGGTCACTTGACCAAATCATTCTCGATCCTTATTGAATCACCTTGGTTGCCGAGTTACGAATCGTTTTCACAATTAATGCATTCGGCACAACCCTTAAGTATTAATTTCACGAACGGGTTAATCGGGACGCTCACTTGATTAAACCCACTTCGCATTGATAAAGTTTACACAAATTGGTCATTAAATGATAACTCGCATCAATGAGTTGTCAAATGGCGTTGGTGCCCTTTTCAAACTTATCAATTTCAAAAATCGAAACGCGCGGTCCGATGTAACATGAACGTCTAAAAAGGGCTTCTGTGTCTCAACTTGAGTTTTTACCTGATCCAGATAACTCAGGTCAGGATACAGAAAATCTTTCTAGATCACTTCCGGGCAGATTGACCTGTTCTTTGGCTTTTTCGGGGTTCTTGCACAACTCTGGACGATCCAGGGAATTGGTCGACATCGGCTACAGGCCAAGGTGGCCCGCACTACGATGTTTCCCACTTCCGAAAATAATTTTCAAATAAAGGGAAAAATCGTATTTTCACAATTCAGTGACACCTCTAGGGTTAGCTTGACAGAAACACTACAGTACGGGATAGGAACGAGCTACCTGTTCAGGTGCAGGTTCATATGCATAGCCTTTTCTTATCTAACTGATGAGTTTTTGTCATCCTATCATAGATTCGGGTAACTAAAACGGTTATCTCTGTCACAAAACATGCAAAATCCTGATTAATCATTCACTCGATCTAACCAAATGCTAGACAATGGTTAGGGGAACTCTAGGTTCCAAATTTAGAGTCAAAACACGAGTTTGGTTAATTCAGGGGTATTTCAGTGTCACAATACAGAATAACTGTAAAAGCAATCCACACACACGAGATTTGACTCTCTTTGTCAAGTTCTCAAAACAAAGCCGAATGCTAAAACATTGGCACATGCTTGTTTGTCTAGGGTAGGATTTGCATGCCAAAATACCCCGGATTAACAACTTGTTAAAACACGTACACTCGATAATAACAAACACATTGTCTGTTATTTACCCGCTGTGTGTTATCTTTCAGCACTTGTTTGTCATGCGGGTCGACCCTGATCCCTAGGCGGAATAATATTAGGGTTCCAACGCCCTAATCATCGATCACAGGGTCCAACGTCCTAATCATCACTCACAAGGTTCAATGCCCTATTCACTGAGAGCCCACTGAATTGCATTTTTCGGTTATTTCCTAAACTCACAGTGAGTCGAGCGGAATATTAACCGAAAGCGAACCAAATGGGATTCAATCATTTGTAATTTGTAATTTATTGTATTTATTCTGAGAGCACATTGTAAGGATTTATTTTTACATTAGTTATTGTAAGAATCTCATTCAATGAGCGAACGGTTCGAGAGTCGAATTAATCGAATCGATTCAACATTTGTTCAGATGAAAGTAAATCTCAAAGTTCGTGGTTTTCGGTTCACGCAGGGAGTCAACCGTTATGGTTCGATGAACTGTAACGAAAGATAGTGAACCCATTCCCCGACATGCAAGCTTACTTTTCTCTCGACTTCTCAATCAATATCGTTTTACTCACCGAATTCATGATGTCAAAACGTGCGAGTCGAGTGCACCCTAATTCATGCGGTAAATAAAATAAAATACAAGCATAGTAAACCAGAGTACCGAAAGGGCGTGCGGGATATAGGCCCGCACGTAATGTGAACCCCCGAACCCGGACTTTCCGGTTCCGCACAAACCAATGCCTTAACAACAACTAGGTGTTCCATACCCCTAGACACTAGGTAACTTATCCGCCCTCGACTTTCGGGTAGTAAAATGATAAGTGGCGACTCCTTCTCACGCGTGTTTGTCACGCGTCCCCACGGGAAGGTGGACACTCCCAAGCCGCGCGATCCAAAAGCGCACATGCGGGCCCCGACGAGAGCCCACATTCGGATCCGTACAAGTACCTTATAATCATAATCAATTTGGTATAGTATGGAAATTAATCACAGTTAATAAGTTGAGAGGCCGCGTTGGTTAAAAAATTAATATATATAGTAATCATTTCAACAATCAAGTGTGAAAAATATTTATTTCATAGATAAGTACTTTTTTTCAGTTAAAAAGAAGACCCAAGACCTAGTATAATAAAAGAAAAATTCTAAATAACTAATAAAGGAGTTGAAGTATGCTCCACTGTATTACATCTTCTTTTAATAGAAAAACTAGTTTCAAAAGAAAGGAACAATTGGAAAATAGCTATAAATATAATATATGAATGTATGGAGAGGAAGTAGAGCCAACCTTTTTTAGCGTGGAGGCTATGTTCCCTGCGTCGGCTATAATCTACAAATTTATATAAAATAATAAAAGCTAGGACGAGACATAAGGAAGCGCCACGTAGGACGAATGAAACTTTTCGTCGCGTCACCTTTCATGTGCCACCAATAAAAATGTGATAAGTGGCATAATGTAGTGTTATCGCCTCATTTTTGAAACTGAAAAAATATGTACTCATGGAAGACGATAAGACCAAAATATAATAAATTAACTAAATTGAATAATATTATATTACAATTCACCGGCTAATTTCTCTTCCAAGAGAATGAATAACATTGTGATGCCAAATATAGTTGCTCTAATATGGGTAAGGTAGCGGAACCGCACTATAAATATAACTTGGGAGTGAGAGTCATTCTTCACTGTTATTGGCACAATTCCGCGCATCGATTGAGGTCGACGTATTAATGCTTTCGATAATGTAATGCTTTATGAATCGTACGATTAAAAAGGCTTTTGTATTTTTACGGAGATATGAATATCAAAGTGATTTAACAATTTTCTATGATCATGTTGATCATTGGTCGGGAATTACTTCACATGAAAGTGGAAAGCAAAAACTCAACCTATACAATTTAGGGTTGGATGTACTCATAAAAAAAGAACTTTTTAAATTAAAGAGTAAAAAATGTCTCGCTCAAATTGGGTATGCATAAAAATTTCTTAAACTAAAATATTAACATTATTAAAAAAATTTGGTTGGTCACGATAAACTTCTAACTTGTATCCCTCTAGCCCGCGCGCATATGCATGGCCGGTTGGTCTAGTTTTCTCAAACTGCACACAATTGAGGATGCCAGGACAGCTTCGAAACCAAAGAACAAAATTTATTACGAGGGAGAGAGAAAAAGAGAAAAAAGGGGTTACGCCTTTGTTGAGGGTGTCTTTAATTACTATTAAATTCTTTCTCAACATTATTATTATTTGAATTTTTTTTTCGGGAATATGTTAAATTGAAGTTTCGATAATGTGTTCGCAACGAAATCACGACACTGGAAGGGAAATATAATACAAACATCTAATTACTTGCAAGCACAATTAGAAATTGGTGGTATGATTATATAATCGTACTGTGCAGACCGATCAGATGGATCAAACCGCGTCTTATTTTTAAAAGAAAACCATAATAATTCAGAATAAGCAGATGAGAGCCGTTTTTTCGTTTTTATTACCGTATATTTTTTTCTCCAATGTGCACCCGACTAATCCCTATTGGTTATGAATCCGTTCACTAAAGATCTTTTAGTCGTAAATTTTATCCATATCTTTCTTTCTTCCTATACCGTGTTAATAGTAAATTCAGGTTTATCCAAAATGTAATAATAAATAGATCATGCAATTAATAAGTCATCAAAATCCCAGTTTGGTCAAGGCAAACCTATACATGGGAAAGAATGTGTACTTGTATATGAAACTATTTGATTTCTCGACTACAGCTTCACATATTCCCAAAACCCACGTAAAATTGAAATTCCCAAATTAATACATCCGAGTCAAGATTATCCATTTACTCGCTGCTCAATTATTCTTGAAATGGATATTGGGATTATTTTGGTAACTATATCAATAATTTAACTTTACGACTTTATTAAGAATAGAATGGCTGAAAAAAATTCCCAAAATGGTGCATAAAATGAATCGTTTGGTATCTATATCGTTGATGAAGTCTCAATGACGGGAGGTCATCGATGATGACACGAATTTTCTCGATAAGTCCTTGGACTATGGAACAAATTAATGCATATGCATGTAAGGGCATGAAATGTGGCAATGACCTCATGGGCTTATCCCCGAAATCATGGAAATTTTACATAGGATAAACAGATGGCTGTCCACACCAAAGGTCTCACTATTCCATTAATTATATATTACCAAAATTATAGGAATTTATTTATATACTATCACTATGAAATGGTTTTTACATAAATGGAATATCATTATGTATAGGTGGCAACTATATCCGATTGAATTGGAACATATGAACTAGATCTCCGTTTTTTCCTTTGTCCACCCACGAGATGACTGGACATATATATATATATATATATATATATATATATATATATATAAGTATATGTATATCCAAATAATTGAGAATTAGTTAGAATTAGTCAAATCAATTTAATTTTGTATTAATCTGATAATAAATTTCAATGGCTTTCAGACTAGTGATTTGACTTAATTACACGTATATAAATGGATTTTACACCCGTATATACATACAACGCATGCATATACGGGTAGGATGTTTGGAAATAAAAACAAATTACTTTAATGAAATGGAACATCTAAGGCCTTTTTTTATGAAAATAATGTTTCCTTTCAAAGGCAATTTAATATAAGACTTACCATAAGTGATCATCAGAGGACCTTATCATAACGTGAACCTAATGTTCATAGATAATTAATAATAGATTTCATTGTACATATCCTCGACAGCTATACCATCGCCCCTCTTTGGACAAATTTTTTTTTTAAAATGAATATATCTTTTTTTCTTTCATTATCCTTACAAAAAAATAAAATAAAATTGAATCTCATTTCCTCTATATATTCACTTGACTTCCCAATACTGATCTCCCCTCTCTTCTCTCTATCTCTCAAGGATATTGATTATTCTACTGTTCCATTGAGCTCTTTGAATTCCTCGTTTCTCGACTCTGTACTACACCCCTCTCAGCGTTGTAATTTGACGGGAAAATGCCGGCAGTCGGAGGGATAGGCCCTGCAGATGGGAAAGCGTACCCGGGGAACCTCACACCCTTCGTGTTGGTGACGTGCATGGTCGCCGCCATGGGTGGTCTCATCTTCGGATACGATATCGGGATTTCAGGTACTCTTTTAAATTCATTCCTCTTATGCAAATTAGTTGGACTGGAAAATATAAGGCTGCGTTTGAATTGTTAGTGTGATTTTAGAATCATGATTTTGATTTTGATTTTAATTTTGATTGTGGAAAAAAACAAATGAGATAGTATTATAAATTTGACTTGGGAAACGTGTATTTTTGTTGTGTAGTGTGTTGAGTTAAAATCAAAATCATAATTCTAAAATTAGTTTAACAATTCAAATGGGCCTTGGCAATGAGTGCTTGTGGATCCGTGTCATGCATAAATTAAGAAGATACATTTGACATGAATTGGTCCTGCCTGAGACTGTCGTTTGATTTTGATTATGTGTATAGAAAAATAAGGCCAATATTCAGCCGATTTATAATTGCTGAATTGTGTAAACGAGGAAAAAAATGTGTGATCCCATTCTCGGATCTCATTTTGTACGATAAAGCAGTGAAAAACAAATTATTTCACGGCCAAAGTAATTCAGTATATTATTTATCCGGCGACTTTCGTTTGGTTTTGATTATGTTTATAGAAAAATAAGGCCAATATTAATTTGTAAAATTGAGTGTCCTTTCAGATGTTCTAATTGTTATATTAAACAGAAGCAGGGAGCAATTTGGTACGATTAATAAATGAAGAAAAGAAATTATTTGACGATTAAATAAAATGTCGTGTGTGCTGGGTATACTGATATTTGCATAGGGGTTATGCCGTGCTATGCTGTGTTCTATTGTGTCTGAGACATGATTATAATGTTATTTTGTTATTATTTTTCGTGGGATGATGATGAAATACTTGTCAATATATATCTTTATTTTGTAATTGAAAATTATTAGGTGGGGTAACGGCGATGCCATCGTTCTTGAAGAGGTTCTTCCCGTCGGTGTACAAGAAGCAGCAGGAGAACTCGACCACCAACGAGTACTGCCAGTATGACAGTGAGTCGCTGACCTTGTTCACCTCGTCCCTCTACCTGGCAGCGCTGGCTTCATCCGTAGTCGCGTCCACCGTCACCCGCCGTTTTGGTCGGCGCCTCTCCATGCTCTTCGGTGGCCTCCTCTTCTGTGTAGGTGCCCTCATCAACGGCTTCGCCCAAGCCATCTGGATGCTCATCCTTGGCCGTATCCTCCTTGGCTTTGGCGTTGGATTTGCTAATCAGGTAATTTATGTATTAGCTAGCCATTCTATTTAAAATTTATTTAGTACATAATTTTTTTGGCCATCTCTTAAATACATATTGCCTGCTGCAAATTAAATCTCAGCAAAATGTTGTTCGGAAATATTTAACAATTTATACTTTTTTTGATATGTCAAGTCTGTGCCGCTTTTCCTCTCCGAGATGGCGCCGTACAAGTACAGAGGAGCGCTCAACATTGGTTTCCAGTTATCGATTACGGTAGGCATCCTTGTCGCCAATATCTTGAACTACTTCTTCGCCAAGATAAAAGGCGGGTGGGGATGGAGGCTGAGCTTGGGTGGGGCTGTGTTCCCTGCCCTGATCATCATTATCGGAGGTCTTGTCCTCACAGAAACTCCAAACTCGATGATTGAGCGGGGCCAGCTCCACGAGGCCCGAGAGAAGCTCAAGAGGATCCGCGGAGTAGAGAATGTGGATGAGGAGTTCAATGATCTTGTCGCAGCGAGTGAGGCATCGAAGAAGGTGGAACACCCTTGGAGGAACCTCCTGGAGAGGAAGTACCGGCCCCATCTCAGTATGGCGATACTGATCCCGTTCTTCCAGCAGCTCACTGGGATCAACGTCATCATGTTTTATGCACCTGTCCTTTTCAACTCGATTGGATTCGGGAGCAACGCATCCCTCATGTCTGCTGTGATCACTGGTCTAGTAAATGTTTTGGCCACCTGGGTGTCGATATACGGAGTCGACAAGTGGGGTCGGAGGTTCCTCTTCCTCGAGGGTGGTGCTCAAATGTTTATATGCCAGGTAACTAAATAATCCGGAAATGCCACAACTACATGATTGTGCTCTGCTAGGAATGAGGTTGTTTTTCAGTTAACGGTAACGTGAATATTTTTCAGCTTGCGGTGGGAACCTCGATTGCAACAAAATTCGGAACGAGTGGCAACCCTGGTGTGCTGCCCCAGTGGTATTCCATCATTGTCGTGCTCTTCATCTGCATCTATGTGTCAGCATTCGCGTGGTCATGGGGACCATTGGGGTGGCTCGTCCCTAGTGAGATCTTCCCCCTGGAGATCCGATCGGCTGCACAGAGTATCAATGTCTCGGTCAACATGTTGTTTACATTTGCTATTGCCCAAGTCTTCCTCAGCATGCTGTGCCACCTCAAGTTCGGGCTCTTCTTCTTCTTTGCCTTCTTTGTGGTTGTTATGTCCATCTTTGTGTATATCTTTGTACCCGAGACGAAGGGCGTCCCCATTGAGGAGATGAGCATTGTATGGCAGAGGCACTGGTACTGGAAACGATTCCTTGATGAAGAGGACAACTCCCCAAACCGAGGAGTGGAGATGGGGAAGAAGGTTGTTCCTTGAAAGATATACCGGGACCGGTTCAGAAACTGGACACTCTCAATGAGTCTCCTTTTGCTTTAAATCTCATGTAACCGTACATATTGGTTATGTTTATGATTTCAAGAACTTATATTATGGTTTTGGGCTAGTTTCTTTGTTTAATCAAATTGCTAGACATTTGAATTTTGGATGGACATGATCCGGACAACAGCTTTTTGCCTGTGCATTGTTTTTTTTTATAGAAATTACCGATTCAGTTAGATCAGCTTATGCTGCGTTTGGTTTCATAGTGGGATTTTAAAATCAGATTTTGATTTTGAAAAAGAGTGTTATAAATGGGATTCACCGTTTGATTTTGTATGAATTATTTTGTTTTGTTGTGAAAAAAAGTGGTATAAATGAGATCCACTCTTTGACTTTGCATGAGTTATTTTGTTTTGTTGTGAATAGAATTAGGTTAAAATTGTGATTTTAAAATTGCATTCACAAACCAAACAAGCCATTAATTTCCCTATGGTTGATCATTTGTTATTTATCGAGAGATTGCCCATAACTTTGTGCAAAGAGAGCACACTTTGCAACTTAATTACTCCATTCACTACTTTTGTCCACTGGACATTTCTTGTTGTTCAAGATTCAAGATTATAACACCGTCTCTAGGACCTGACTCGTATCTTTATTAGATTGGACTCCCCAAAACATAGAGCGACTGCCCAACAAAGAGTTCATCACAATTGAGATTAGGGTTGATTACTTTGAAGAATTGGTCGTTCAGATTGAATGCTTGTGTGATGCCAAAGCAGGTGTCTCCCCTCGTGACGGTATATGCCGTCAACCATATATGGCTTTCACTTTAGCAATTTCCGTTAAATTTGATTGTTCGTTCCAAATGACAGTTGAAATAAGTTACACTAGAGAGAATCAAAACTCTGGTCATGGAATTAGCATAGGTAGGGTGCTGCCATTAGCTAGAGAAGCGAAGCATCAGTTCATTATGCTCATCAAAAGTACATCTATGAAATGTCTCAAACCAAATAAACAGGAAAGCAATTCGTAAGATCGAATATTAGATGTGTGCATCAATCCTGAATTGCCTAGTTTAATCATTGATTGTGCGATATAGAATTCTGTGAAACTTCAAAAATAAATGTAACCTTGTAAAATGACTCAGGTTTACCTCATAAGAGCACCACGGTAAACCTCATTCATAAGCGTAATATATATATATATATATATATATATATGAATGGCCTTAATTATTAGAATCTCCTTCATTCTTTGGAAAACACAAGTAAGCCCATTTTGTCTCGTCTCCCCTAGCTTTTTTCGGTGTACACTCTAATATTCATAAACGTAATGAGCTACGATTAATCCAATTCGAACCCTCCCCTTTTCCACGTAAAAGTACTGCAACATTATTGCTCCACCAAAGTAGATAACTCCCTTTGGCAAGATGAATTGGAAACATCGAGAGTTTTTCATGCATGTTGTGCCTTTTAATTTTGAAATAACCATAATTATTTGGCCTTATTAGATATCGACGTGGTTTTATTATTTATTTATTAATACTGTGAGGATCTGAAGTGAAAAAGTTAGACATATTATATTAATTTATTTAACATTCTGAGAAGTCTTTTTCGACGGAGCTCGATCGATCACTGCAATCTACTCCTTTTTTTTTTCTCTCTCTCTAATGTCCTATAGTACGTTCTCTAGGACTTCTTATCAATGAAAACACCCGACCTGCAGGGCTATAATGACTACACTCAGTCTCCAAATCAATACGCAGTGTGTTATGGCCATGCCGTGTGTAACACCACCCTCAGTTTTCACAACTGTGCTAAATGCATGACCGAACTCGTGAAACAGATAACCAACAAATGTTATGACGGTGTTGGCGCTGAGTTGGTTTTGAAAGATTGCTGTATGAGGTACGAGCGGTACCTTTCCGCATAAGTGATTAGTTGTGCGAAGTGATCCTCGTCTCTCTGTACTACGAGTCCTAAGGGAAGATTGACGTGAAGACCGGATGTATGGCCCTGTGATACAAGACCAAGACAGCAATGGAATCTGTGTTCGAATTTTTGCATTTTACAGCATTAGTTTTCGTTTAAACAAATGTACTTCAATCTCCATGTGGATCAGAACTATCCGTTGACTCTTCTAATTATATATATATATACACACAGTTCGGTTGCAAAGAGGCCCATAGAACTAGCTAGTATCGTGAACCGAAATTCTAGTATTTCATCAAAGGACACTGGTAGTCCCATCATGAGAACCGGACCTGCAAGTTGCAGGTTGCAAGCTGTAATCTCTTGATTGATAAGTGAGGGAGTA